>NC_141873.1:84214491-84366007 GCF_056163025.1 Triticum urartu
TCCTGCGGTTTGATGACATCTTTGCTATGTTCAATCTTCATCCGCTGCACTACACCTTCGTTCGGCTGTTTTCGCTGAGTATGGAGATGCGGATCATTAGAGACAAGACCCCGGACATCGTGATCGTCGACCCCTTCTACATGCGTGCCAAGCTCTTAAGCAGCGCTGGGGACCACCAAGTCACGAGTTCACACCTCGAAGACGTCATTCTGGCAAACCCAGATAAGGATAACTTCCTTGTGGCTTACTTTCCTGAGTAAGTCATCCCTTAACCGCCCCGTAACATATGATTTCTTAGATTTCGATCGTTCTTTTTTTTCTAACATTCCGTGTTCTGTGCAGTGACACACATTGCACACTCATCCTCTTAAACCCGAAATATTCCATGGCCACGTATTTCGACCCAAACCATAACTCCAAGATAGACTACACAAATATCAAGAAAGTTCTTGATGATGTTCTCCCTGGCTACGCCAAATCTGGAGGCACCTTCATCAGGGCAGTTCGTAAGTACGGCAACCACGTGTTCGCCCACAATACAATGTTCTGCTGCGTCAAGCAGCTGCCTGGCAGTCAGAAGGATGCCTACTACGCCCTCCATCACATGCGGGCGATCGTAAGGGACCATCATCACCTTCTGCTATCAAATAATCTCAAAGATTGGGCCGCGAGCTTGTCGGCAATCTAGGACGCGTACATCAGACAAGAATTCTTTCGCATCCAGTCGGAGTTTGCGGACATCATCCATGAAGATGTCCTTCATACCTCGGGGCAGTTCTTCCTCAGATATCAACCGTCCAACATTGAGATAGACGGAATGCTACAAATGCAGGCTGACAACGCCCGCGATTTCATGACCATCACGACAGACGGCGGCTTCATCCACGCTCCTGTCCATGAGTCGAGTCGAAATACTGATGTGTAGTTCTGAAACATTGATTGGCTCATGTTGTAATTAAACTTTAATGAATTGTATGTCTCTTTGGTTTGGACAGTCGTTCAACTTAGATGTAATCGATGCTATTTATTAGTAGGACCATGAATCGTGCTATTAATGTCTTGCTTTTCTCTTCCGATCCTTTTGTTGCATACTTATATATTGCTTATGTATGTATTGTCTATTGTTTGGCTTGTGCATAGAGATGCCGTCGTATGTCGTGTACAAGGGTAAGGTTCCTGGAGTCTACGACGACTGGGAGGAGTGTCGGAGACAGGTTCACCATTTCAGCGGTAACAGTTACAAAGGGTACACCACTAGGGCGGATGCGGAATCTAGATATGCCCGCTATCTAGCGGGAGAGAGGAGGGAGCGTTGGAGGAACCGGATGAAGACCAGTTTCATCGCGATGATGCTCATCGTGATGACCGCAGCTCTCTTCTATGTGATGGTAGTTTAGATGATGTGAAGACAAACTCGATACTCGCGGTCTCGAGACTTGTAATGTTCTATCTTTGTTCGGTCTTTTGAATTCGGAGACTAATATGATGAATTGTATTCGGAGACTAATCTTCTATTGTATTCGATGAATCTGCTGTTGTTGTGTGCTACTGTCTATATTCTGTCAAATAATATATTTTGTAACCTGTGCAAAAATCAGAAAAGTAAAAAAAAGTAATATTCATACTAATGGCGCATCACTACAGAGTGCGCCATTAGTATGCCAAAGTATACTAATGGCGCATCACCAAAGAGTGGGCCATTAGTATGCCAAGTATACTAATGGCGCATCCATCCGCAGTGCGCCATTAGTGTGCCGAAGCACATGGTTAAATATGGCCCCTGGGAGGCATACTAATGGCGCATGGTGTTATATACTAATGGCGCACTGGGTGGTGGGCCATTAGTATACCAGATACTAATGGCGCACCAGTGGTGCGCCATTAGTAAAAAATACTAGTGGCGTGATACTAATGGTGCACCAGTGATGCGCCATTAGTAGGCAAAATTGGTGCGCCATTAGTAGGCCTTTTCCTAGTAGTGCAAATATCATTTATTTTGGTGCAACACTAATCTCGAAGGTAGAGGGAGTGTGCGATGGCGATCTTATCAACCTTGGAATCATTTCCAACACACATCGTCACTGTGCCCATAACTAGTCTTTGTTCATTTTGCAACTCCTATTTCGAGTTACTAATCATAGCAACTGAACCGGTATCAAATACCCTGGGGTTACTATGAACACTAGTAAAGTACACATCAATAACATGTATATCAAATATACCATTCACTTTGCCATCCTTCTTATCTGCCAAGTATTTGGGGTAGTTCCGCTTCTAGTGACCATTCCGTTTGTAGTAGAAGCACTCAGTTTTAGGCTTAGGTTTAGCTTTGGGTTTCTTCACGGGAGTGGCAACTTGCTTGTCATTCTTTCTTGAAGTTCCCTTTCTTTTCCTTTGCCCCTTTTCTTGAAACTAGTGGTCTTGTTAACCATCAACACTTCATGCTCTTTCTTGATTTCTACCTTTCGTCGATTTTAGCATCGCGAAAAGGTCGGGAATCATTTTCGTCATCCCTTGCATATTATAGTTCATCACGAAGTTCCAGTAACTTGGTGATGGTGACTAGAGAACTCTATTAATCACTATCTTATCTGGAAGATTAACTCCCACTTGATTCAAGCGATTGTAGTACTCAGACATTCTGAGCACATGCTCACTGGTTGAGCTACTCTCATCCATCTTGTAGGCAAAGTAATTGTCAGAGGTATCATACCTCTCGATTCGGGCATGAGTCTGAAATACCAATTTCAGCTCTTGGAACATCTCATATGCTCCGTGTCATTCAAAACATTTTTGAAGTCCCAGTTCTAAGCCGTAAAGCATGGTGCACTAAACTATCAAGTAGTCATCATACCAAGCTTGCCAAACGTTCATAACGTTTGCATCTGCTCCTGCAATAGGTCCGTCACCTAGCGGTGCATCAAGGACATAATACTTCTGTGCAGCAATGAGGATAATCCTCAGATCACAGAGATAGTCTGCATCATTTCTACTAATAGCTTTCAACTTATTTTTCTCTAGGAACATATCAAAAATAAACGGGGAGCTACATTGCATGCTATTGATCTATAACATAGATATGCAAATACTATCAGGACTAAGTTCATGATAAATTAAAGTTCAATTAATCATATTACTAAAGAACTCACACTTAGATAGACATCCCTCTAGTCATCTAAATGATCACGTGATCCATATCAACTAAACCATGTCTGATCATCACATGAGATGGAGTAGTTTTCAATGGTGAACATCTCTATGTTGATCATATCTACTATATGATTCACATTCGATCTTTCGATCTTAGTGTTCTGAGGCCATATCTGCATATGCTAGGCTCGTCAAGTTTAACCCGAGTATTCTGCACGTGCAAAACCGGCTTATACCTTTTGTATGTGAACATAGAGCTTATCACACCCGATCATCACGTGGTGTCTCGGCACGACGAACTGTCGCAACGGTGCATACTCAGGGAGAACACTTATACCTTGAAATTTAGTGAGGGGTCATCTTATAATGCTACTGCCATACTAAGAAAAATAAGATGCATAAAAGATAAACATCACATGCAATCAAAATATGTGACATGATATGGCCATCATCATCTTGTGCCTTTGATCTCCATCTCCAAAGCACCGTCATGATCTCCATCATCACCAGCATGACACCATGATTTCCATCATCTTGATCTCTATCAACGTGTGATCACATGGTCGTCTCACCAACTATTGCTTTTGCAACTATTGCTATCGCATAGTAATAAACTAAAGCAATTATATGGCGCTTGCATCTTATGAAATAAAGAGACAATCATAAGGCTCCTGCCAGTTGTCGATAACTTCAACAAAACATGATCATCTCATACAACAATTTATATCTCATCACGCCTTGACCATATCAAATCACAACAAGCCCTGCAAAAACAAGTTAGACGCCCTCTACTTTGTTTTTGCTAGTTTTACGTGGCTGCTACGGGCTTCTAGCAAGAACCATTCTTACCTACGCATCAAAACCACATCGATTTTTCGTCAAGTGTGTTGTTTTAACCTTCAACAAGGACCAGGTGTAGTCAAAGTAGATTCAACTAAAGCTGGAGAAACAGACACGCGCCAGCCACCTGTGTGCAAAGCACGTCGGTAGAACAAGTCTCATGAACATGGCCATGTAATGTTGGTCCCGGCTGCTTCATCCAACAATACCGCCGAATCAAAGTAAGACATTGCTGAGGGAGTCCTAGACTAAGGGGTCCTCGGGCGTCCGCCCAGTTGGACATGGGCCAGACTATTGGGCCATGAAGATACAAGATGGAAGACTTTCTCCCGTGTACGGATAGGACTCTTCTTTGCGTGGATGGCAAGTCAGGCAACCAGATACACTATTTCCTTTCTATGTAACCGACTTTTTATAACCCTAGTCCCCTCCAGTGTTTATATAAACTGGAGGGTTTAGTCCGTAGGGACAATGATAACCAGATAGGCTAGACTTCTAGGGTTTTAGCCATTACGATCTCGTGATAGATCAACTCTTGTAACCCCCATACTCATCAATATTAATCTAGCAGGACATAGGGTTTTACCTCCATCGAGAGGGCCCGAACCTGGGTAAACATTGTGTTCCCTGTCTCTTGTTACCATCAACCTCCGACGCATAGTTCGGGACCCCCTACCCGAGATCCACTGGTTTTGACACCGATAGTTGCTGGTAAGCAGTATGACTATTATTGCTCACAACTCTTTGTGTTCTACTCGTGCATATAACATCTATGCATAGACTTGGCTCGGATGCCACTGTTGGGGAACATAGTATTTCAAAAAAATTCCTATGATCACGCAAGATCTATCTAGGAGATGCATTGCAACGAGAGGGAAGAGTGTGTCCACATACCCCCGTAGACCGAAAGCGGAAGCATTTAGTAACGCAGTTGATGTAGTCGAACGTCTTCGCGATCCAACCGATCTAAGAACCGAACGTACGACACCTCCACGTCCAACGCACGTTCAGCTTGATGACGTACCTCGATCTCTTGATCCAGTGGAGGACAAGGGAGAGTTCCGCCAGCACGATGGTGTGGCGACGGTGATGATGAAGTTACCAGCGCAGGGCTTCGCCTAAGCACTACGACGATATGACCGAGGTGTGTAACTGTGGAGGCGGGCACCGCACACGGCTAAGAGAAGACTTCGTGTGCCTTTGGGGTGCCCCCTCCCACGTATATAAAGAGGGGGAGGAGAGGTGGCCGACCCAAGGGGGGCGCACCATGGGGGGAGTCCTACTTGGACTCCCGGTCCAAGTAGGATTCGCCCCCCCCCCTTTCCTTTCCAAAGAAGGGGAAGGAGGAAAGAGAAGGAGGAGGAGAAGGAAAGGGGGGCCACCCCGCCAACCCTAGTCCAATTTGGATTGGGCTTGGGGGGAGCTTCACCTGGCCGCCGCCTCCTCTCTTCCACTAGGGCCCATGAAGGCCCATTAACCCCCGGGGAGTTCCGGTAACTGATGACCCACGAGTATAGGGGATCTATCATAGTCTTTTCGATAAGTAAGAGTGTCGAACCCAACGAGGAGCAGCAGAAGGAAATGATAAGCAGTTTCCAGCAAGGTATTCTCTGCAAGTACAGAAATATGTGGTAACAGATAGTTTTGTGATAGGATAATTTGTAACGAGCAACATGTAACAAAAGTAAATAAAGTGCAACAAGGTGTCCCAATACTTTTTGTAGCAAAGGACAAGCCTGGACAAACTCTTATATAGAGAAAAGCGCTCCCGAGGACACATGGGTACATCGTCAAGCTAGTTTTCATCACGTTCATATGATTCGCATTCAGTACTTTGATAATTTGGTATGTGGGTGGACCGATGCTTGGGTACTATCCTTACTTGGACATGCATCCCACTTATGATTAACCTCTATTGCAAGTATCCGCAACTACAACAAAAGTATTAAGGCAAACCTAACCATAGCATGAAACATATGGATCCAAATCAGCCACTTACGAAGCAACGCATAAACTAGGGTTTAAGCTTCTGTCACTCTAGCAACCCATCATCTACTTATTACTTCACAATGCCTTCCTCTAGGCCCAAATAATGGTGAAGTGTCATGTAGTCGACGTTCACATAATACCACTAGAGAAGAGATAACATACATCTCATCAAAATATCGAACGAATACCAAATTCACATGACTACTAATAGCAAGACTTCTCCCATGTCCTCAGGAACAAACATAACTACTCACAAAGCATATACATGTTCATAATCAGAGGGGTATTAATATGCATATAGGATCTGGACATATGATCTTCCACCAAATAAACCAACTAGCATCAACTACAAGGAGTAATTAACACTGCTAGCAACCTACTAGCACCAATCCCAGACTTGAAGACAAGAATTGGATACAAGAGATGAACTAGGGTTTTGAGAGGAGATAGTGCTGATGAAGATGTTGATGGAGATTTCCCTCTCCCGATGAGAGGAGCGTTGGTGATGACGATGGCGATGATTTCCCCCTCCCGGAGGGAAGTTTCCCCGACAGAACAGCTCCGCCAGAGCCCTAGATTGGTTCCGCCAAGGTTCCGCCTCGTGGCGGCGGAGTTTCATCCGAGAAGATGTTTTATGATTTTTTCCCATCGAAAGACTTCATATAGCAGAAGATGGACATTGGAGGTCCACCAGGGGGGGCCATGAGGTAGGGGGCGCGCCCAGAGGGGTAGGGCGCGCCCCCACCCTCGTGGGCAGGGTGTGCCCCCCTGGTGAACTTCTTGCGCTCAGTATTTTTTATATATTCTGAAAACGTCTTCTGTGAATTTTTAGGACTTTCGGAGCTGTGCAGAATAGGTCTCTAATATTTGCTCGTTTTCCAGCCCAGAATCCCAGCTACCGGCATTCTCCCTCTTTGTGTAAACCTTGTAAAATAAGAGAGAATAGGCATAAGTATTGTGACATAATGTGTAATAACAACCCATAATGCAATAAATATCGATATAAAAGCATGATGCAAAATGGACGTATCAACTCCCCCAAGCTTAGACCTCGCTTGTCCTCAAGCGAAAGCCGAAATCGAAAAATATGTCCACATGTTTAGAGATAGAGGTGTCGATAAAAATAAAATACGGACATGAGGGCATCATGATCATTCTTAGAACAACAACTTATATAATTCTTGTCATATGATTTCTTATGCTAGAGTAATAATTCGATCATAATTTGAAGTATGAATCGTAAACTTCATTGAAAACTAACAAACTATAATCTCAGTCATAGGAGCAATTGTAATTTATCATAACATAGGAAAGAGTCAATGTATAAGAGCTTTTCAGCAAGTCCACATACTCAACTATCATATAGTATTTCACAATTGCTGACACTCACGCGATACTTATGGGTATGGAGTTTTAATTGGACACAGAGAAAGATAGGGGCTTATAGTTTTGCCTCCCAATGTTTTACCTCAAGGGTAATGTCAACAATAATAGTTCATGAAAACTCACATCCAATTAGCCATATATACCAGGATCTTTCCAACATACTGTGCTTGCCAAAGGATAAAATGTAAAAAGGAAGGGTGAAGATCACCATGACTCTTATGCAAGGTAGGAGATAAAAGTAAAAGATAGGCCCTTCGCAGAGGGAAGCAGAGGTTGTCCTGTGCTTTTATGGTTGGATGCACAAAATCTTAATGCGAAAGAACGTTGTTGGTGTCAAAACCGGCGGATCTCGGGTAGGGGGTCCCGAACTGTGCATCTAGGTCGGATGGTAACAAGAGGCAGGGGACACGATGTTTTACCCAGGTTCGGGCCCTCTTGATGGAGGTAAAACCCTACGTCCTTCTTGATTAATATTGATGATATGGGTAGTACAAGAGTAGATCTACCACGAGATCAGAGAGGCTCACCCTAGAAGCTAGCCTATGGTATGATTGTTGTTCCTCCTACGGACTAAAACTCTCTGGTTTATATAGACACCGGAGAGGGCTACGGTTACACAGAGTCGGTTACAATGGTAGGAGATCTACATATCCGTATCGCCAAGCTTGCCTTCCACGCCAAGGAAAGTCCCTTCTGGACACGGGACGAAGTCTTCAATCTTGTATCTTCATAGTCCAGGAGTCCGGCCGAAGGTATTGTTCGACTATCCAGACACCCCCTAATCCAGGACTCCCTCAGTAGCCCCCGAACCAGGCTTCAATGACGACGAGTCCGGCACGCAAATTGTCTTCGGCATTGCAAGGCGGGTTCTTCTCCAAATTCCGTGTACCTGTTGAATAGTGTCCGGTTTCTTGTAAATGTAGTGCTCCTTGGCTTCTACGCCCAATAATGGCCGTTTTCCACATGTCAAATGAATACGAAAAGTCGGGGTGTTTTTTATATTTACACCCCTAGCCGCGTGACTGAGCCGCCTATTTAAGGGGATGAGGATTTAGATCCAAACCACACCTTCTCCCTTTCGCGAGTATTCATCAGAGCGTATCCGACAGAGGTCCATTCTATCATGGCCGGCCGCCGCACCTCCTCCTCTCGCCCTTCCAGCCCTCAGCCTGGAGATTGGAAGAGGTGCTCCATCCCGCACAGCGAGCTAGTGAAGCTCCAGACCAAGGGATTTCTCCCCCCGGCTTATATGGTCCCGGTTCGAGCCGGACTTGCCACCTATAATGGCGGAGAGCAAGCGGAGAGCGCCCCCAATCCCTCCAAAGGAGAGTGGGTATGCCTTGTCCCTTACTTAATAAGAGGGCTCGGATTTCCAATTCACCTGTTTCTCCGGGGGCTTCTGGAGTTCTATGGCCTCCAGCTGCACAACCTCATGCCTGCCTCCATATTGCATATCGCAGGCTTCATAGCCCTTTGCGAGCTGTTTTTGGGCTGCGAGGCTCATTTCGCGCTGTGGAAAAGGCTATTCTGCCTTGTGCCCAGCTCTAAGGAGGGGTCAATATATCAAGTGGGCGGAGCCGAAGTGTGGCGCATCGCCGGGACCGGATATCTATCCGGAACCCCAAAGAAGGCGTCCGAAGACTGGCCTTCGGAATGGTTTTATATAGAGGACGTCCCGCTGTCGGATCCTACCTGGATCGGCCTCCCTGAGTCCGATAGTGCTCCCCTAAAGAAGCGCCTAAGCTGGCGTCCACGGAGCCCTCAGAGGGAAAGTGACAGGGACGTCATTTACCTGATGGGCCGGATAAGATTGTTAGCTCATTCCGGACTGACCATGATCGGGGTCATGGCCGCATGCATCATGCGAGGGGTGCAGCCGCTTCAGTATAGAGGCCGCCCCATGTGGGACTTCAACGGGGAGGACGACGCCACCCGCTACGGCCGTAAGGGGCCGGATTCGGCTGCCGCTCTAATAAAGACCTTGTCCGCTTTGTACAAGGGAGAAGAGGAGGAATTTCTCCGCGTCAACCCACGTGGTGGATTTTCTATGTACAATCCCCCAAGTTGGGTAAGTGGACACTTTTACTTGTCCATCCGTTTTATATTCCCATTGTTAAATTTTCAGTCTAATGACTTCAACGCAGGAACTGCGCTAGGCTGTTAAAGAAATAAACAGCCCTCCTCCACAACCCGAGGATCCGGGACGATCCCTCAACCCGGCCTCTCAAGAGGATCCGCACTTATCTGTGGAGCTGATTGATGGAGTGTTTCATCAATTGAGCAAGGACAACGCCTTGGTGGCCATTACAGCCGATTATCTAGGGCTACTCCTAGCCTCGCAGGTAACTGAGACCGAAGTCCCAGCACTTTGAAAAGGGATCTGTCCTCGCGTGTTTTCGATTGTCGTATGACAACCGTGTTTTGCAGGGGAGGTCCTTGAGATGGGAGGCCAAGCCTGCGGCGACTAGCCAACGAGGGGCGGCAAGTCGCCTTATTCCCAGGTGTTATTCATTCGAGGCATATTAACGCTCGTGCTCTCTTCAGGACGAAGAGACCTCGCCAGACTATATCCGGAGAGGCTGCCAATCGCGCCTCCACCAGCCATGCTCCAAAGCCTGGTCCGAAAGCGGAGGCGAACACGAGGCGCGCACCGGACGCTCCTCCAACGGAGGATGCGGACAGGCTGTCTGCCAACAATTCCAAGGTGGAGAGTGCCATGAACCACAGGCGTCGCCGGACAGTTCTTCGCGACGCTTGTTTCTCCCAAGAGGCATTCGATGCCTTCAATTCGGGAGACGCGTACCTCCGTGCCGCTCAAAATGGTCTAGCCAGAGCCACGGAGCAGTATGTGAAAGACATACGGGTAAGAAAATTTTGGTAATTATATATATATACCAGTAGCCCCCGAGACTTGAAACAGTTAGAATGACTGTTTTAAGGATCATTTGTTATGCAGGTTCTTGCAGAAAAGAATACCCTACTGTCCCAGGAGCTAGAAGAGTGCAAATCCCAACTTGAGTCCACACTAGCCGCGGCAGGGGAGCCCAAGGAGATCCCCTCTGGTAATATACGCTTCGAAAGATAAGTATTTTGCGAAGTGCGGCGTGGGTGCAAATCTGACAAATGAAATTACAGATGGCGCCGGATTAAATCCGGAAGTGCAACAACTCCGACGCCGGCTAAAGGCTGGTGAGAGCGTGCTGACAAAGGTGAGGCGGGAGAAGAACGATCTCCAAGATGCCAACACCAAGCTGGGCGTTGAACTGAAGGACGTTCGTGCCCAGCTGTCGGACTCCGTGAAGGAGAATCAGCGGCTTCGACGCGGCATATATAGTAAGTGCTTAAACGAACTTTGAAAAAAAAGAGTTCGGCAAGGAAGTCGACTAACAGAGTAATGTCTGTAGGTATGCTAACAGGTCGTCCTGCAGAGGAAATGCCTGGTTCTATGGGTGACCTTCTTCCTGAGCTCTCACAACTACACGAGCGAGTTCGGCAGGTGATGCAAGGTGTCGCCCAGACCTTGTGGCCATCCGTCTCCATGCCCGAAGGCCTTGGAGAGCTTGTAGAGAAGCTAAAGGGAGCGCGGCGGTGCTTCCGATTGTGGAAGATGTCGGCCTGCCATCAAGGTGCCAGGGAGGCCTGGGCCATGGTGAAGACGTGGTACACGAAGGCTGACCCAAACCACATGGCCGAGGTCGGACCCGTAGGGCCCGACGGGAAGGAGATCCCTGTGAGCTTAGTATACGGCCAAGTAGAGTTGGCCGCAAAGTATTCCCAACAGGACTGTAAAGTAGACAGCCTGTTAGATGGTATTGAAGAGGAATACAATCAGTCAGATTGACTATGTAATTTTAATTGACATGTGTAATGCCTTCTAGCCAGATTGTAGATCGTTTGCCATGGCCGACCTTTTCGCTTCAACCTCGGGACCTGACGGTCCGGAGTGTGTCTAAATACCCTCGCGATTATATAAGAACCGGGGTATGCATGGAGACCAGGCATAGGGGTCATTAGTGCTTGAACAGACAAGTGCCCAACTAGTTATGTTATATTACATGGTTAGTAAGAAACATCTTCCAGGGAGAATAGTTCCGTTAGGGGTTCCTTTCCCTGGGAGGCATGCCCTAAAGTGCATGTCCGTTCTGCGAAATGAGACGCAGGAAAAACATCTGGGGGCGTATAGATAAATAAGTGAAAGAAAAGATCATATTTAGTTCACCGACCGAATATTCCCTTAAGAACGCTAGCTTTCGGCTTCACCCAGTCTGAGGTACACATCCGGCTGACCCGGCAGTAACAATCGCAGAGGTGCTCCCTTTACCACCTAGCCGAACAATCGGGAACGTAGGGGTAAGCACAGGAGCCAGGCAACCCAGCTTGGCCAAAACTTAAGTCATATCGATGCATATAATGGTGAATAAAAGGTACATGCGGAAGTGTGACACATGTGTTGGGCATGAAGCCTGTATAAATAAGCTTCTGTTTAAATAAGCCCCCAGGTTTAATGAGCGCGGATAGCGTGTCACTTTATGAGCCTTTGAAGGCTATAAGAGAAAGAGAGGAGAAGGAGAGAAATGTAAGACAAAAAGTATATAAAAAATGGACAGAGGAAGGAGACGAACACAGAGTCTGGCGCTAGGCATAGAATCTTCGGAGACGGGCTGCGCTCCATGGGTTCGGCTCGAGTCGGTTATCCGATGCATCTCGCAGGCGATATGCTGCACCAGTCAAGACTTGGTCAATTATGAAGGGACCTTCCCACTTTGGCTTGAGTTTGTCCTTTTTCTTGTCCGGCAGGCATAGAACTAATTCGCCAACGTTGTAATTTTTGGCCTGTACTTCTCTGCTTTGGTATCTTCGAGCCCGCTGTTGATAGAATGTGGAACGGGCTTTTGCCACGTCTCGCTCTTCCTCCAAGGCATCCAAACTGTCCTGCCGATCGAGCTCGGCTTCTGTTTCTTCGTACATGCGCACTTGAGGTGAGTCATGAATTATGTCGCAGGGCAAAACTGCCTCTGCGTCGTACACCATGAAGAATGGTGTGTATCCGGTGGTGCGATTCGGCGTGGTCCGCAGCCCCCAGAGTACGGAGTCGAGCCCCTCTACCCAGTGCGTATTAGATTCCTTAAGGGACCGCACTAATCTGGGTTTGATGCCGCTCATGATAAGACCATTTGCACGTTTGACCTGGCCGTTGGTTTGTGGGTGATAGACAGAAGCATAATCGAGCTTGATGCTCATGTTTTTGCACCAGAGTTTTACCTCATCGGCGGTAAAGTCCATGCCGTTATCAGTGATGATGCTATGGGGGACGCCGTAACGGTGTACAACCCCGGATATAAAGTCTATCACCGGTCCGGATTCGGCCGTCTTAACAGGCTTGGCTTCTATCCATTTGGTGAACTTATCCACCATGACCAGTAAGTATTTTTTCTTGTGGGTTCCGCCTTTAAGGGGTCCAACCATGTCAAGCCCCCAGACCGCGAAGGGCCAAGTGATGGGGATAGTTTGGAGGGCGGTGGGTGGCATATGGCTTTGGTTTGCAAAAAGCTGGCAACCGACGCATCGTTGGACTAAGTCCTGGGCGTCTGCCCGGGCCGTCGGCCAATAAAGGCATGTATGGAAGGCCTTGCTTACAAGGGACCAAGCTGCAGCGTGATGTCCGCCGAGTCCGGCATGAATTTCAGCCAGGAGGTTCCGCCCTTCCTCTTCGGAGATGCACCTTTGAAGGACTCCGGTAGTGCTTTTCTTATATAGCTCTCCCTCATGGACTTTATAGGCTTTAGATTGCCGCACTATGCAGCGTGCCTCATTTTGGTCCTCAGGGAGTTCCTGCCTGGTAAGGTAGGTGAGGAATGGTTCTGTCCATGGGGCGATGACGGCCATTATTACATGGGTTGAAGGTGTTATTTCATTGGCAGAGCCTCCAATTGTGTCAGAGTGTTCAGTGTCGGGCAGTGCGGTTGGGTCCGGGCTGTTATTGCCGGGTTCCCCTTCCCATACTGCGGATGGCTTGAACAACATTTCCAGGAAGATGTTGGGGGGGACTACATCGCGTTTTGCGCCGATGCATGCCAGGACATCTGCCGCCTGATTATTTTCTCGGGCTATATGGTGAAATTAGAGCCCTTCTAACCGAGCCGACATTTTTAGGACGGCGTTGCGATAAGCTACCATTTTTGGATCTTTGGCATCAAAGTCTCCGTTTATTTGGGATATTGCGAGGTTCAAGTCCCCGCGCACCTCTAGGCATTGAATGCCCATGGATACTGCCATCCGGAGACCATGTAAAAGGGCCTCATATTCGGCTGCATTGTTGGAGTCTGTGTACATTATCTGGAGTACGTATTGAACTGTGTCTCCTGTGGGGGGCGTCAAAACGACGCCAGCCCCTAGACCGGCCAACATTTTGGAGCCGTCGAAGTGCATGACCCAGTTTGAATATGTGCCGTACTCTATAGGGAGTTCTGCCTCCGTCCATTCTGCGACGAAGTCGGCCAAAACTTGCGACTTGATAGCTCACCGTGGCTTGTAAGTTATGTCAAACGGGAGGAGCTCAATGGCCCATTTTGCAATCCGGCCCGTCGCATCGCGGTTGTTTATAATATCGTTAAGTGGCACTTTCGAGGCTACTATTATTGAACACTCTTGAAAGTAGTGTCGCAGCTTCTGGGATGCCATAAATACCGCGTACGCAATCTTTTGATAATGCGGGTACCGTGACTTGCACGGAGTAAGGACAGTGGACATGGAATAGACCGGCTTTTGAAGGGGGAATTTGTGTCCGTCCGTTTCTCGTTCGACGACAAGCACTGCGCTTACAACCTGATGGGTTGCTGCAATGTATAATAGCATTGGTTCACCAATGTTTGGCGCGGCCAGGACTGGGTTTGTTGCCAAGATGGCTTTTATTTTGTCAAGTCCGGCCGTGGCTGCATCCATCCACTCGAAGTGTTCGGTGCGCTGAAGGAGGCGGTAAAGGGGTAGTGCCTTTTCTCCTAGGCGGGAGATAAAGCGGCTTAGAGCCGCCACGCATCCGGTTAATTTTTGTATTTGTTTGAGGTCCTTCGGGATATCCAATTGTGACAGAGCTTGGATCTTGGCTGGATTTGCTTCAATTCCTCTACCAGATACAATGAAGCCCAAGAGCTTTCCGGTCGGAACACCGAAAACGCATTTTTCCGGGTTGATCTTGATGTCGTATGTTCGGAGGTTATCGAATGTTAGCCTCAAGTCGTCTACTAGAGATTCGACATGTCTTGTTTTAACGACCACATCATCTACGTATGCCTCCACTGTTTTGCCGATCTGGTTTGGCAGACATGTCTGAATCATGCGCTGATATGTTGTGCCGGCATTTTTGAGCCCAAAGGGCATTGTGTTGAAGCAGAATGGGCCGTATGGTGTGATGAATGTCGTTGCGGCTTGGTCTAACTCTGCCATCTTTATTTGATGGTAGCCGGCGTATGCGTCGAGGAAACACAACTAATCGTGTCCTGTGGTAGCGTCGATAATTTGATCGATGCGGGGGAGAGGGAAGGGATCCTTTGGGCAAGCCTTGTTAAGGTCTTTGAAATCAACGCACAGGCGCCAGGATTTGTCCTTCTTTCGTACCATCACCAGGTTTGCTAGCCAGTCCGGATGTCTTATGTCTTTGATGAATTCGGCCTCCAATAGCTTGGCTAGTTCCTCTCCCATGGCCTGTCTCTTAGGTTCAGAAAAACGCCGAAGAGCCTGTTTGACTAGCTTGAATCCTTTTAGGATATTTAAGCTGTGTTCGGCCAGCCTGCGTGGGATTCATGGCATGTCTGAAGGGTGCCAGGCAAAAATGTCCCAGTTCTCTCGTAGGAACTCTCGCAGTGCGGCATCTACATCAGGGTTTAACTGTGCCCCGATGGAAGCTGTTTTATTGGGGTCCGTTGGATGGACCTGGAATTTGACTATTTCGTCCGCCGGTTTAAAGGAGGTGGAGTTGGATCTTTTATCGAGTACCACATCATCCCTATTTACCGTGGAGCGCAGCGCAGTCAGTTCCTCAGCCGCTAGGGCTTCGGATAGCGCCTCGAGGGCCAGTGCAGCTGTCTTGTTTTCGGCGCAGAGTGCTATGTCCGGATCACTAACGAGAGTGATGATTCCGTTAGGCCCGGGCATCTTGAGCTTCATGTACCCGTAATGGGGTATTGCTTGGAAGACTGTAAACGCTTCCCGCCCTAGCAGAGCGTGATATCCGCTAGTGAACGGGGCCACCTGGAACATGACCTCTTCGGACCTGTAATTATCCGGTGTGCCGAACACCACATCTAGTGTGATTTTTCCTGTACAGCACGCTTCCCGACTAGGGATTATTCCTCTAAAGGTTGTGCTGCTTCGCTCAATGCTGTTCCAGTCTATTTCCATTTTTTGAAGGGTTTCCTCATAAATGAGGTTCAATCCGCTGCCGCCATCCATGAGTACCTTGGTAAGACGAAAGCCGTCCACTATTGGACTAAGGACCAATGCGGCTGGTGCTCGGGCTGTTCGGAATTTAGGTTCATCACTGGCGTTAAAAGTAATAGCCGTGTCACTCCATGGGTTTATTGTTGGTACTTGGTAGACTTCGGCAAGGCCGCGGAGTGTTCTTTTTCGCATATTATTTGATGCGGAAGTCTCAAAGACTGTTAATACCGTACTGGTTTCTCTGGGGTGGCTTTCTGTGGCTTCTGTAATTAGAAGATCTTCGCCAATTTTTGCCACCTGCCGGAGTATCCAACATGCTCTGAGGCTGTGAGTTGGTGTGGTGCCCTCTGCACTGTGGATTTTACAGGGTCCATTAAGCCATCCTTCCAGTACAGGTTCCGTGCCCTGTAGAGGGCTTTTGCTTTTTGGTATTAAACCCGGGTGTCTGGCAATGATGCACCCTTTTGTTTTGGACTGGGTTTGTATTCAGGGCCGGACTGTCCCAATTTTTTTTCCGGTTTTCCAGGCGCTTTCCATCGCACAATACTATCGTACTATGGACGCCAAGTCAGCGAAGCGTGTAATATCATGGTGACTTATGGCGTTGAGGATTCCCTTGTCCGTGCAATTATTTCAGAAGAATAAAATTGTGTCTTCCTTGCGGCAGTCCTTTATCCTGTTCATAACCAGGAGGAATCTGGCCCAGTAATGATGTACTGTTTCTTCGGGCTCTTGCCTAATTTGGGATAGATCGCTTATGTACGGGTGGGTGGGCGGAATCAAATCCAAAACCTCACCCAATCTGAGACCCAGGGGCCAAGGAGTTTCCAAACTCGGAAGTTTGGATTCTTGGATGCTGTCCAATGAATCTAGCCCGTCACCTGACTTTAAGTTCAGGTCTTGAGTGATGTCCTCCCCTCCGTGGGTATCCTACTTGGAGGGATCGGGAATCCAGACATATCTAGTCCTTAAGATAGATGAAGGGTCGCCGCACTGTCCCTCAACCAAGGCAACATGATGGGTGACCTGGGGGGAGTTAACATCTCTCAGATCGGGTTTAGACCCAATCTGGTCATAATCCGTAGCGACTCCAAGGGTGGCGAAGCGATCCAAGAGCTCGTTTAGGGAAGAGAGCTCCATTGGATCTAGCTGCTCGGCGAATTCCGAGCTGACGTGAAGATTGCTTTCAATGACCCGAGAGGTCATCGTCGGCGTAGCAGCCGAACAGGCGGTCATAAGGAAACCGCCTAGCCGGAGAGTTTGGCCGACAGCCAAAGCTCCCTTAGCAACGGTGCCGTCTTTAAAGACGGGATGAGGCATCCTTCCTGATGGCGACGGCACAGAGGAACTCTCAGTGAAAGCACCAATGTCGGTGTCAAAACTGGTGGATGTCGGGTAGGGGGTCCCGAACTGTGCGTCTAGGTCGGATGGTAACAGGAGGCAGGGGACACGATGTTTTACCCAGGTTCGGGCCCTCTTGATGGAGGTAAAACCCTACGTCTTGCTTGATTAATATTGATGATATGGGTAGTACAAGAGTAGATCTACCACGAGATAAGAGAGGCTAACCCTAGAAGCTAGCCTATGGTATGATTGTTGTTCCTCCTACGGAGTAAAACTCTCCGGTTTATATAGACACCGGAGAGGGCTAGGGTTACATAGAGTTGGTTACAATGGTAGGAGATCTACATATCCGTATCGCCAAGCTTGCCTTCCATGCCAAGGAAAGTCCCTTCTGGACACGGGACGAAGTCTTCAATCTTGTATCTTCATAGTCCAGGAGTCCGGCCGAAGGTATAGTCCGGCTATCCGAACACCCCCTAATCCAGGACTCCCTCAAACGTCAATTTATATTGCCACTTGTGATATGGACCTTTATTATGCAGTCTGTCGCTTTTATTTCTTCCAAATCACACGATCGTATAAAGCTTATTTTCTCCCACACTAATAAGTCATACATATTTAGAGAGCAATTTTTATTGCTTGCACCAATGACAACTTACTTGGAGGATCTCACTCAATCCATAGGTAGGTATGGTGGACTCTCATGGCAAAACTGGTTTAAGGGTATTTGGAAGCACAAGTAGTATCTCTACTTGGTGCGATGAATTTGGCTAGCATGAGGGGGAAAGGCAAGCTCAACCATGTTGGATGATCCATGACAATATGATTTATCTCAGATGTAAGAAAACATAACCCATTAAGTTGTCTTCCTTGTCCAACGTCAACTCTTTAGCATGTCATATTTTAATGAGTGCTCACAATCATAAAAGATGCCCAAGATAGTATATTTACCTATGAAGAACTCTCTTTCTTTATTACTTCCTATTAATTGCAACGATGACCAAAACTATGTTTGTCAACTCTCAACAACTTTTATTCATCATACTTTTTCTATGCGAGCTCATTACTCTCCATAAGATTCACATGATCTCTTTTTTATTTTTTATTTCTTTCTCTTTTCTTTTATTTCCTTAGGATCATGGCAAAATAATCAAGCCCTTGACTCAACACTAATTTTATTATATAGCTCACGGACTCGGTTACATAGAGGAATTATAAAGCAAAACTCACAACTAGATCATACTAAGAACTTTTATTCTACTAGATCAAGATATTACCAAAAGGATCGAACTAAGAAAAATGGTAAAGATAAAAGTGATGGTGATACGATACCGGGGCACTCCCCCAAGCTTGGCAGTTGCCAAGGGGAGTGCCCATACCAGCCACTCAATTCTTCTTTGTTGGTGGAGAAGGTGATAGTTTTGTTGATGGTGTAGGCTTCTTCCTTAACTTGCGCTTGAGGACAGAATTTTGGTACCTTAGGTCCTCGATCTCCTGTTCCAGGCTCAGTATCTTTTTGCATAGTTCCTGCTTGTTTTCCTGCAAGAGGCGAAAAGGGATAAACTCGATCTTAGGTTTCTTTACTCTATCCGGGAGGCTTGACTTTTTGAACTCCACATGCAAGTCCCCAGGTTGAGATAGTGGGACTTCATCTTCATCTGAGCTCGTCTCCTCCTTTCCCTTGGGTACACAGTCCTCTTCTTCTTCCGTAGTCCAACCACAATCCTCCACATCCCACTAGACCTTAGGATCTGCAAGGTAATCAGCCACATAGCTTTCTCCTTACGAATCCTGGGACGACATGTTGCTTTGTCTACGGCAGGACAACTCAAAACAAAGACAAGAGATATTTTCATGATACGGGAGTCAAAACCTCCGGGAGATTATATAATGAATTTTTACCGACTAAAATACGTGTCTGAAGGAAATATGCCCTAGAGGCAATAATAAAGTTATTATTTATTTCCTTATATCATGATAAATGTTTATTATTCATGCTAGAATTGTATTAATCGGAAAAATAATACATGTGTGAATACATAGACAAACAGAGTGTCACTAGTATGCCTCTACTTGACTAGCTCGTTAATCAAAGATGGTTATGTTTCCTAACCATGAACAAAGAGTTGTTATTTGATTAAAGAGGTCACATCATTAGTTGAATGATCTGATTGACATGACCCATTCCATTAGCTTAGCACCCGATCGTTTAGTATGTTGCTATTGCTTTCTTCATGACTTATACATGTTCCTATAACTATGAGATTATGCAACTCCCGTTTACCGGAGGAACACTTTGGGTACTACCAAACGTCACAACATAATTGGGTGATTATAAAGGAGTACTACAGGTGTCTCCAAAGGTACATGTTGGGTTGGCGTATTTCGAGATTAGGTTTTGTCACTCCGATTATCGGAGAGGTATCTCTGGGGCCCTCTCGGTAATACACATCACATAAGCCTTGCAAGCATTGTAACTAAGATGTTAGTTGTGAGATGATGTATTACGGAACGAGTAAAGAGACTTGCTGGTAACGAGATTGAACTAGGTATTGGATACCGACGATAGAATCTCGGGCAAGTAACATACCGATGACAAAGGGAACAACGTATGTTGTTATGCGGTCTGACCGATAAAGATCTTCGTAGAATATGTAGGAGCCAATATGGGCATCCAGGTCCCGCTATTGGTTATTTACCGGAGACATGTCTCGGTCATGTCTACATTGTTCTCGAACCCGTAGGGTCCGCACGCTTAAGGTTACGATGACAGTTATATTATGAGTTTATGCATTTTGATGTACCGAAGGTTGTTCGGAGTCCCGGATGTGATCATGGACATGATGAGGAGTCTCGAAATGGTCGAGACGTAAAGATTGATATATTGGAAGCCTATGTTTGGATATTGGAAGTGTTCCGGGTGAAATCGGGATTTTACCGGAGTACCGGGAGGTTACCGGAACCCCCCGGGAGCCATATGGGCCTTAATGGGCTTTAGTGGAAAGGAGAAAGGGGCAGCCCAAGGTGGCTGCGCACCTCCCCCCTCCCCTAGTCCTATTAGGACTAGGAGAAGGTGGCCAGCCCCCCTCTCCCTCTTTCCCCCTCGGGGAATCCTAGTCCAACTAGGATTGGGGGGGAATCCTACTCCCGGAAGGAGTAGGACTCCTCCTGCGCCCTCCTCCTGGCCGGCGCCCCCCTCCCCCTTGGCTCCTTTATATACTGAGGCAGAGGCACCCCAGAAACACAGAAGTTGATCCACGTGATCTATTCCTTAGCCGTGTGCGGTGCCCCCAGCCACCATATTCCTCGATAATACTGTAGCAGAGTTTAGGCGAAGCCCTGCTGGTATAGTACATCAAGATTGTCACCACGCCGTCGTGCTGACTGAACTCTTCCCCGACACTTTGCTGGATCGGAGTCCGGGGATCGTCATCGAGCTGAACGTGTGCTCGAACTCGGAGGTGCCGTAGTTTCGGTGCTTGATCGGTTGGATCGTGAAGACGTACGACTACTTCCTCTACGTCGTGTCATCGCTTCCGCAGTTGGTCTGCGTTGGGTACGTAGACAACACTCTCCCCTCTCGTTGCTATGCATCACATGATCTTGCGTGTGCGTAGGAAATTTTTTGAAATTACTACGAAACCCAACAGTGGTATCAGAGCCAGGTTATTTATGTTGATGTTATATGCACGAGTAGAACACAAGTGAGTTGTGGGCGATATAAGTCATACTGCCTACCAGCATGTCATACTTTGGTTCGGCGGTATTGTTGGACGAGACGACCCGGACCAACCTTACGCGTACGCTTACGCGAGACCGGTTCCCCCGACGTGCTTTGCACACAGGTGGCTTGCGGGCGACTGTCTCTCCAACTTTAGTTGAACCAAGTATGGCTACGCCCGGTCCTTGCGAAGGTTAAAACGGAGTCTATTTGACAAACTATCGTTGTGGTTTTGATGCGTAGGTGAGATTGGTTCTTGCTTAAGCCCGTAGCAGCCACGTAAAACTTGCAACAACAAAGTAGAGGACGTCTAACTTGTTTTTGCAGGGCATGTTGTGATGTGATATGGTCAAGGCATGATGCTGAATTTTATTGTATGAGATGACCATGTTTTGTAACCGAGTTATCGGCAACTGGAAGGAGCCATATGGTTGTCGCTTTATTGTATGCAATGCAATCGCGATGTAATGCTTTACTTTATTACTAAACGGTAGTGATAGTCGCGGAAGCATAAGATTGGCGAGACGACAACGATGCTACGATGGAGATCAAGGTGTCGCGCCGGTGACGATGGTGATCATGACGGTGCTTCGGAGATGGAGATCACAAGCACAAGATGATGATGGCCATATCATATCACTTATATTGATTGCATGTGATGTTTATCTTTTTATGCATCTTATCTTGCTTTGATTGACGGTAGCATTATAAGATGATCTCTCACTAAATTATCAAGAAGTGTTCTCCCTGAGTATGCACCGTTGCCAAAGTTCGTCGTGCCCAGACACCACGTGATGATCGGGTGTGATAAGCTCTACGTCCATCTACAACGGGTGCAAGCCAGTTTTGCACACGCAGAATACTTAGGTTAAACTTGACGAGCCTAGCATATGCAGATATGGCCTCGGAACACGGAGACCGAAAGGTCGAGCGTGAATCATATAGTAGATATGATCAACATAACGATGTTCACCATTGAAAACTACTCCATCTCACGTGATGATCGGTTATGGTTTAGTTGATTTGGATCACGTGATCACTTAGAAGATTAGAGGGATGTCTATCTAAGTGGGAGTTCTTAAGTAATTTGATTAATTGAACTTAAACTTATCATGAACTTAGTACCTGATAGTATCTTGCTTGTTTATGTTGATTGTAGATAGATGGCTCGTGCTGTTGTTCCGTTGAATTTTAATGCGTTCCTTGAGAAAGCAAAGTTGAAAGATGATGGTAGGAATTACACGGACTGGGTCCATAACTTGAGGATTATCCTCATTGCTGCACAGAAGAATTACGTCCTGGAAGCACCGCTGGGTACCAGGCCTGCTGCTGGAGCAACACCAGATGTTATGAACGTCTGGCAGAGCAAAGCTGATGACTACTCGATAGTTCAGTGTGCCATGCTTTACGGCTTAGAATCGGGTCTTCAACGACGTTTTGAATGTCATGGAGCATATGAGATGTTCCAGGAGTTGAAGTTAATATTTCAAGCAAATGCCCGGATTGAGAGATATGAAGTCTCCAATAAGTTCTATAGCTGCAAGATGGAGGAGAACAGTTCTGTCAGTGAGCATATACTCAAAATGTCTGGGTATAATAATCACTTGATTCAATTGGGAGTTAATCTTCCAGATGATTGCGTCATTGACAGAATTCTCCAATCACTGCCACCAAGCTACAAGAGCTTTGTGATGAACTATAATATGCAAGGGATGAACAAGACTATTCCCGAGCTCTTCGCAATGCTGAAAGCTGCAGAGGTAGAAATCAAGAAGGAGCATCAAGTGTTGATGGTTAACAAGACCACTATTTTCAAGAAAAAGGGCAAAGGGAATAAGAAGGGGAACTTCAAAAAGAACAGCAAGCAAGTTGCTGCTCAGGAGAAGAAACCCAAGTCTGGACCTAAGCCTGAAACTGAGTGCTTCTACTGCAAGCAGACTGGTCACTGGAAGCAGAACTGCCCCAAGTATTTGGCGGATAAGAAGGATGGCAAGGTGAACAAAGGTATATGTGATATACATGTTATTGATGTGTACCTTACTAGAGCTCGCAGTAGCACCTGGGTATTTGATACTGGTTCTGTTGCTAATATTTGCAACTCGAAACAGGGACTACGGAATAAGCGGGCACTGGCAAAGGACGAGGTGACGATGCGCGTGGGAAACGGTTCGAAAGTCGATGTGATCGCGGTCGGCACGCTACCTCTACATCTACCTTCGGGATTAATATTAGACCTAAATAATTGTTATTTGGTGCCAGCATTGAGCATGAACATTATATCTGGATCTTGTTTAACGCGAGACGGTTATTCATTTAAATCAGAGAATAATGGTTGTTCTATTTATATGAGTAATATCTTTTATGGTCATGCACCCTTGAAGAGTGGTCTATTCTAATTGAATCTCGATAGTAGTAATACACATATTCATAATGTTGAAGCCAAAAGATGCAGAGTTGATAATGAAAGTGCAACTTATTTGTGGCACTGTCGTTTAGGTCATATCGGTATAAAGCGCATGAAGAAACTCCATACTGATGGACTTTTGGAACCACTTGATTATGAATCACTTGGTACTTGCGAACCGTGCCTCATGGGCAAGATGACTAAAACACTGTTCTCCGGTACTATGGAGAGAGCAACAGATTTGTTGGAAATCATACATACCGATGTATGTGGTCCGATGAATATTGAGGCTCGTGGCGGATATCGTTATTTTCTCACCTTCACAGATGATTTAAGCAGATATGGGTATATCTACTTAATGAAACATAAGTCTGAAACATTTGAAAAGTTCAAAGAATTTCAGAGTGAAGTTGAAAATCACCGTGACAAGAAAATAAAGTTTCTACGATCTGATCGTGGAGGAGAATATTTGAGTTACGAGTTTGGTGTACATTTGAAAAATTGTGGAATAGTTTCGCAACTCACGCCACCCGGAACACCACAGCGTAATGGTGTGTCCGAACGTCGTAATCGTACTTTACTAGATATGGTGCGATCTATGATGTCTCTTACTGATTTACCGCTATCTTTTTGGGGTTATGCTTTAGAGACGGCCACATTCACGTTAAATAGGGCACCATCAAAATCCGTTGAGACGACGCCTTATGAACTATGGTTTGGCAAGAAACCAAAGTTGTCGTTTCTTAAAGTTTGGGGCTGTGATGCTTATGTGAAAAAGCTTCAACCTGATAAGCTCGAACCCAAATCGGAGAAATGTGTCTTCATAGGATACCCAAAGGAGACTGTTGGGTACACCTTCTATCACAGATCCGAAGGCAAGACATTCGTTGCTAAGAATGGATCCTTTCTAGAGAAGGAGTTTCTCTCGAAAGAAGTGAGTGGGAGGAAAGTAGAACTTGACGAGGTAACTGTACCTGCTCCCTTATTGGAAAATAGTACATCACAGAAAACTGTTTCTGCGACATCTATACCAATTAGTGAGGAAGCTAATGATGTTGATCATGAAACTTTA
Organism: Triticum urartu; assembly: GCF_056163025.1. Lineage (NCBI taxonomy): Eukaryota > Viridiplantae > Streptophyta > Magnoliopsida > Poales > Poaceae > Triticum > Triticum urartu. Next base: position 84,238,834 of record NC_141873.1, read on the forward strand.
GGTCAAGATACTACTGAACCTCGTAGATCGACTAGAGCGAGATCGGCACCAGAGTGGTACGGTAATCCTGTTCTGGAAGTCATGCTACTAGATCATGATGAACCTACGAACTATGAAGAAACGATGGTGAGCCCAGATTCCGCAAAGTGGCTTGAAGCCATGAAATCTGAGATGGGATCCATGTATGAGAACAAAGTATGGACTTTGGTTGACTTGCCCGATGATCGGCAAGCGATTGAGAATAAATGGATCTTCAAGAAGAAGACTGATGTTGATGGTAATGTTACTGTCTACAAAGCTCGACTTGTCGCAAAAGGTTTTCGACAAGTTCAAGGGGTTGACTACGATGAGACCTTCTCACCCGTAGCGATGCTTAAGTCTGTCTGAATCATGTTAGCAATTGCCGCATTTTATGATTATGAAATTTGGCAGATGGATGTCAAAACTGCATTCTTGAATGGATTTCTGGAAGAAGAGTTGTATATGATGCAACCGGAAGGTTTTGTCGATCCAAAGGGAGCTAACAAAGTGTGCAAGCTCCAGCGATCCATTTATGGACTGGTGCAAGCCTCTCGGAGTTGGAATAAACGCTTTGATAGTGTGATCAAAGCATTTGGTTTTATACAGACTTTCGGAGAAGCCTATATTTACAAGAAAGTGAGTGGGAGCTCTGTAGCATTTCTGATATTATATGTGGATGACATATTGCTGATTGGAAATGATATAGAATTTCTGGATAGCATAAAGGGATACTTGAATAAGAGTTTTTCAATGAAAGACCTCGGTGAAGCTGCTTACATATTAGGCATTAAGATCTATAGAGATAGATCAAGACGCTTAATTGGACTTTCACAAAGCACATACCTTGACAAGATTTTGAAAAAGTTCAAAATGGATCAAGCAAAGAAAGGGTTCTTGCCTGTGTTACAAGGTGTGAAGTTGAGTCAGACTCAATGCCCGACCACTGCAGAAGATAGAGAGAAAATGAAAGATGTTCCCTATGCTTCAGCCATAGGCTCTATCATGTATGCAATGCTGTGTACCAGACCTGATGTGTGCCTTGCTATAAGTTTAGCAGGGAGGTACCAAAGTAATCCAGGAGTGGATCACTGGACAGCGGTTAAAAATATCCTGTAATACCTGAAAAGGACTAAGGATATGTTTCTCGTATATGGAGGTGACAAAGAGCTCACCGTAAAAGGTTACGTTGATGCAAGATTTGACACTGATCCGGATGATTCTAAATCGCAAACCGGATACGTGTTTACATTAAACAGTGGAGCTGTCAGTTGGTGCAGTTCTAAACAAAGCGTCGTAGCGGGATCTACATGTGAAGCGGAGTAGATAGCTGCTTCGGAAGCAGCAAATGAAGGAGTCTGGATGAAGGAGTTCATATCCGATCTAGGTGTCATACCTAGTGCATCGTGTCCAATGAAAATCTTTTGTGACAATACTGGTGCAATTGCCTTGGCAAAGGAATCCAGATTTCACAAAAGGACCAAACACATCAAGAGACGCTTCAATTCCATCCGGGATCTAGTCCAGGTGGGAGACATAGAGATTTTCAAGATACATACGGATCTGAATGTTGCAGACCCGTTGACTAAGCCTCTTCCACGAGCAAAACATGATCAGCACCAAAGCTCCATGGGTGTTAGAATCATTACAGTGTAATCTAGATTATTGACTCTGGTGCAAGTGGGAGACTGAAGGAAATATGCCCTAGAGGCAATAATAAAGTTATTATTTATTTTCTTATATCATGATAAATGTTTATTATTCATGCTAGAATTGTATTAACCAGAAACATAATACATGTGTGAATACATAGACAAACAGAGTGTCACTAGTATGCCTCTACTTGACTAGCTCGTTAATCAAAGATGGTTATGTTTCCTAACCATGAACAAAGAGTTGTTATTTGATTAATGAGGTCACATCGTTAGTTGAATGATCTGATTGACATGACCCATTCCATTAGCTTAGCACCCGATCGTTTAGTATGTTGCTATTGCTTTCTTCATGACTTATACATGTTCCTATAACTATGAGATTATGCAACTCCCGTTTACCGGAGGAACACTTTGGGTACTACCAAACGTCACAACGTAACTGGGTGATTATAAAGGAGTACTATAGGTGTCTCCAAAGGTACATGTTGGGTTGGCGTATTTCGAGATTAGGTTTTGTCACTCCGATTATCGGAGAGGTATCTCTGGGGCCCTCTCGGTAATACACATCACATAAGCCTTGCAAGCATTGTAACTAAGATGTTAGTTGTGAGATGATGTATTACGGAACGAGTAAAGAGACTTGCCGGTAACGAGATTGAACTAGGTATTGGATACCGACGACCGAATCTCGGGCAAGTAACATACCGATGACAAAGGGAACAACGTATGTTGTTATGCGGTCTGACCGATAAAGATCTTCGTAGAATATGTAGGAGCCAATATGGGCATCCAGGTCCCGCTATTGGTTATTGACCGGAGACGTGTCTCGGTCATGTCTACATTGTTCTCGAACCCGTAGGGTCCGCACGCTTAAGGTTACGATGACAGTTATATTATGAGTTTATGCATTTTGATGTACTGAAGGTTGTTCGGAGTCCCGGATGTGATCATGGACATGACGAGGAGTCTCGAAATGGTCGAGACGTAAAGATTGATATATTGGAAGCCTATGTTTGGATATCGGAAGTGTTCCGGGTGAAATCGGGATTTTACCGGAGTACCGGGAGGTTACCGGAACCCCCCGGGAGCCATATGGGCCTTAATGGGCTTTAGTGGAAAGGATAAAGGGGCAGCCCAAGGTGGCTGCGCACCTCCCCCCTCCCCTAGTCCTATTAGGACTAGGAGAAGGTGGCCGGCCCCCCTCGCCCTCTTTCCCCCTCGGGGAATCCTAGTCCAACTAGGATTGGGGGGGAATCCTACTCCCGGAAGGAGTAGGACTCCTCCTGCGCCCTCCTCCTGGCCGGCGCCCCCCTCCCCCTTGGCTCCTTTATATACTGAGGCAGAGGGACCCCAGAAACACAGAAGTTGATCCACGTGATCTACTCCTTAGCCGTGTGCGGTGCCCCCAGCCACCATATTCCTCGATAATACTGTAGCGGAGTTTAGGCGAAGCCCTGCTGCTGTAGTACATCAAGATTGTCACCACGCCGTCGTGCTGGCTGAACTCTTCCCCGACACTTTGCTGGATCGGAGTCCTGGGATCGTCATCGAGCTAAACGTGTGCTCGAACTCGGAGGTGCCGTAGTTTCGGTGCTTGATCGGTTGGATCGTGAAGACGTACGACTACTTCCTCTACGTCGTGTCAGCGCTTCTGCAGTCGGTCTGCGTTGGGTACGTAGACAACACTCTCCCCTCTCGTTGCTATGCATCACATGATCTTGCGTGTGCGTAGGAAATTTTTTGAAATTACTACGAAACCCAACAGTGTCATGTAAGAAAACGGAGTCCGGAGAGTGCATGAGGTGCCCACGAGGTAAGGGGGCATGCCCAGGAGGGTAGGGCGCGCCCTCCACCCTCGTGGAGCCCTCGTGTCCTTCCCGGACTGCTTCTTATTTTCCTATTTTTCTAAATATTACAAAACGGAGAAATATTGCCTTAAAACTATTTTGGAGTCGGTTTTCTTACCGTACCACATACCTATTCCTTTTCGGAGTCTGAAACGATCCGGAAAGTGTCCCTTATTTATTCCTCCGGGGTTACGGTTTTAATAACATTGGTTTCAACATTTATGGGATTACCTGAGATATAATGTTTGAGTCTTTGACCGTTCACCACCTTCGGATTTGTGCCTTCGAAGTTGTTGATTTTTATGGCACCGGAACGATAGACCTCCTCGATAACGTAAGGACCTTCCCATTTATAGAGAAGTTTTCCTGCAAAAAAATGTTAAACGAGAGTTGTATAGCAATACATAATCACCTACATTAAACTCATGCTTTTGTATCCTTTTATCATGCCATGTTTTAACTTTTTCTTTAAACAACTTGGTATTTTCGTAGGCTTGGGTTCTCCATTCATCGACTGAGCTAATATCAAATAATCTCTTCTCACCGGCAAGTTTACAATCATAATTGAGCTCTTTAATAGCCCAATATGCCTTGTGTTCTAGTTCGAGAGGTAAGTGACATGCTTTTCCATAAACCATTTTATACGGAAACACACCCATAGGATTTTTATATGTAGTTCTATAGGCCCATAATGCATCATCAAGTTTCTTGGACCAATTCTTTCTAGATCTATTAACAGTCTTTTGCAAAATTAATTTGAGCTCTCTATTACTCAATTCTACTTGACCACTAGACTGAGGGTGATAAAGGGATGCAATTCTATGATTAACATCATACTTAGCAAGCATTTTACGGAAAGCACCATGAATAAAATGTGAAACACCATCAGTCATTAAATATCTAGGGACTCCAAATCTTGGAAAAATAACTTCTTTAAGCATTTTAATAGAAGTGTTATGATCAGCACTACTAGTTGGAATAGCTTCTACCCACTTAGTAACGTAATCAACAGCAACTAAGATATCTGTATATCCATTAGAGGAAGGAAAAGGTCCCATATAGTCAAAGCCCCAAACATCAAATGGTTCAATAACGAGTGAATAGTTCATAGGCATTTCTTGACGTCTACTATATTACCAATTCTTTGATATTCATCACAAGATAAGGCAAACTTACGGGCATCCTTGAAGAGAGTAGGCCAATAAAAACCGGATTGCAATACCTTGTGTGCAGTTCTCTCTCCAGCATGGTGTCCTCCATAAGCTTCAGAGTGACACTTGCGTAGGATCTGTTCCTGTTCATGCTCAGGTACACAACGTCTAATAACACCATCTACTCCTTCTTTATAAAGATGTGGGTCATCCCAAAAGTAATGCCTCAAATCATAGAAGAACTTTTTCTTTTACTGGTATGTGAAACTAGGTGGTATAAACTTAGCAACAATGTAATTAGCATAATCAGCATACCATGGAGCAGTATGAGAATCATTTATGACATTTAATTGCTCATCAGGAAAGCTATCATCAATAGGTAGTGGGTCATCAAGCACATTTTCTAACCTAGACAAGTTGTCTACAACGGGTTTCTCCGCTCCCTTTCTATCAACAATATGTAAGTCAAATTCTTGTAGCAAGAGAACCCATCTAATAAGTCTAGGTTTAGCATCTTTCTTTTCCATAATATATTTAATAGCAGCATGATCAGTGTGAATAGTTACTTTAGAATCAACAATATAAGGTCTGAACTTATCACAAGCAAATACAACTGCTAAGAATTCTTTTTCAGTAGTAGCATAATTTGTTTGAGCATTGTCTAGGGTTTTACTAGCATATTGAATAATGTTTAATTTCTTATCAACTCTTTGCCCTAGAACAGCACCTACAACATAATCACTAGCATCACACATAATTTCAAAAGGTAAATTCCAATCAGATGGCTGAACAATAGGTGCAGAGATCAATGCTTTCTTAAGTATTTCAAATGCTTCTACACAATCATCATCAAAGACAAATGGTATATATTTTTGTAATAAATTAGTCAGAGGCCGAGAAATTTTTGAGAAGTCCTTAATGAACCTCCTATAAAATCTGGCGTGACCAAGGAAACTTCTTATACCTTTGATGTCCTTGGGGCATGGCATCTTTTCAATAGCATCAACCTTGGCTTTATCAACTTCAATACCTCTTTCAGAAACTTTATGCCCCAAGACAATACCTTCATTAACCATAAAGTGGCACTTTTCCCAATTCAAGACAAGATTAGTTTCTTCACATCTCTGCAAAACTCGATCAAGGTTGCTCAAGCAATCATTAAAAGAAGATCCATAGACAAAGAAATCGTCCATGAAAACCTCACAAATCTTTTCTCAAAAGTCAGAGAATATAGCCATCATGCATCTTTGAAAGGTAGCAGGTGCATTACATAAACCAAAAGGCATACATCTATAAGCAAAAGTACCAAAAGGGCAAGTAAAAGTAGTCTTTGATTGATCTTTGGCTGACACAGGTATTTGAGAGAAACCAGAGTAACCATCTAGAAAGAAAAAATGTGTATATTTGGATAATCTTTCTAGCATTTGATCGATAAAAGGTAAGGGGTAATGATCCTTTTTAGTGGCCTTATTTAATTTGCAGAAATCAATTACCATCCTATAACATGTAATAATTCTTTGAGGAATCAATTCATCTTTATCATTAGGAACGACAGTAATACCTCCCTTCTTAGGGACACAATGGACAGGACTTACCCACTCACTATCAGCAACGGGATAGATTATACCTGCCTCAAGGAGCTTTAGTATTTCCTTTCTTACCACTTCTTTCACTTTAGGATTCAGACATCGTTGATGATCACGAACTGGTTTAGCATCTTCTTCCAAATTTATTTTATGTTGACATAGAGTGGGACTAATGCCCTTAAGATCATCAAGAGTATACCCAATAGCAGCATGGTGCTTCTTCAGAGTTTTCAATAATCTCTCTTCCTCATGCTCTGAAAGATTAGCACTAATAATAACAGAATATATCTTTTTCTCATCAAGATAAGCATATTTAAGAGTATCAGGCAACGGTTTAAGCTCAAACATGGGATCACCCTTGGGTGGAGGAGGATCCCCTAGGATTTCAACAGGCAAATTGTGTTTCAGAATAGGTTCCTGCTTAAAGAATACTTCATCTATTTCCCTTCTTTAATTCATAAACATATCATTTTCATGGTCTAGCAAATATTGTTCTAAAGGATCACTAGGAGGTACGGCAATAGAAGCAAGACCAATAATTTCATCCTTACTAGGTAATTCTTCTTCACGGTGTTGTCTACTAAATTTAGAAAAATTAAATTCATGAGACATATCATCTAAACCGATAGTAACAACATCCTTTTTGCAATCTATCTTAGAATTAACAGTGTTTAAGAAGGGTCTACCAAATATAATGGGACAAAGCTATCTTGTGGGGAACCAAGAACAAGAAAATCAGCAGGATATTTAGTTCTCCCACACAAGACTTCAACATCTCTAACAATTCCCATTGGTGAAATAGTATCTCTATTGGCAAGTTTAATTGTGACATCAATATCTTCTAACTCGACAGGTGCAATATCATGCATAATTTCTCTATATAGACTAATAGGTATTGCACTAGCACTGGCACCCATATCACATAAGCCATGATAACAATGATCTCCTATTTTAACAGAAATAACAAGCATGCCTACTACAGGTCTAGGTTTATCTTTAACACAAGGTTTAGCAATTCTAGCAGTTTCATCACAGAAATAAATAACATGCCCATCAATATTATTAGACAAGAGATCATTAACAATAGCAATATCAGGTTCAACTTTAATTTGCTCAGAAGGTGTATAAATTTAATATTGCTTTTATGAACCACAGTTGAAGCTTTAGCATGATCCTTTATCCTAATAGGAAAGGGTGGTTTCTCAACAAAGCAGTAGGAACAATAGGATCATTATAAGTGATAGTCTTTTCTTCAACTTTAATAGGTGCAGCTACTTTTACTTCTATGGGATGATGATATTTAAACCACTTCTCCTTGGGGAGATCAACATAAGTAGCAAAAGATTCACAGAAAGAAGCTACTATTTCAGAGTCAAGTCCATATTTAGTGCTAAACTTACGAAAAACATCGGTATACATAACAGATTTAACACAATCAAACCTAGGTGTCATACCTGACTCCTTACCTTTGTCGAGGTCCCAATCTCCAGAGTTGCGTTTAATTATTTCCAATAAATTCCATTTGAATTCAATAGTCATCATCAAAAAAGAGCCAGCACAAGAAGTATCAAGCATGGTGCACTTGCTATCAGAAAGCTGAGCATAAATTTTTTGAATAATCATTTCTCTTGAGAGCTTAGGATTGGGGCATGAATATAACATTGATTTAAGCCTCCCCTAATCTTGAGCGATACTTTCTCCTTCGCGAGGCCAAAAATTATCTATATAATTGCGATCACGATGAACAAGATTCATAGGATAGAACTTTTGATGAAATTCCAATTTCAATCGTTTGTAGTTCCATGACCCCGTATCATCACATAGCCTATACCATGTCGATGCATCTCCCTTCAAAGATAAAGGGAAGACCTTCTTCTTAACGACATCTCTGGGTACACCTGCAAGCTTAAATAATCCACAAACTTCATCCACATATATTAGATGCTCATCAGGATGCTTTGTTCGATCTCCAACAAAAGGATTAGCTAGCAGTTTTTCTATCATACCCGAAGGAATTTCAAAGCAGACATTTTCATTTTTAGTAGGTTCAGTAGGTTGAGGAGCAACTTTTTGCTCTACTGGTCGGGGTGAAGATACCCCGAACAAGCCCCTCAGAGGATTACTTTCCATAGTAACAAGTGACAGTAAATTTCAGCACACTATATAAACTTTTCCTTACCAAATTCCACCTACCAAAGGCGCTTCACTCCCCGGCAACGGCGCCAGAAAAGATTCTTGATGACCCACAAGTATAGGGGATCTATCGTAGTCCTTTCGATAAGAGTGTCAAACCCAACAAGGAGCAGAAGGAAATGATAAGCGGTTTCCAGTAAGGTATTCTCTGCAAGTACTGAAATAATAAGTGGTAACAGATAGTTTTGTGATAACATAATTTGTAACGAGCAAAAAGTAACAAAAGTAAATAAAGTGCAGCAAGGTGGCCCAACCCTTTTTGTAGCAAAGGACAAGTCTGGACAAACTCTTATATAGAGAAAATCGCTCCCGAGGACACATGCGTATATCATCAAGCTAGTTTTCATCACGTTCATATGATTCGCATTCGGTACTTTGATAATTTGGTATGTGGGTGGACCGGTGCTTGGGTACTGTCCTTACTTGGACAAGCATCCCACTTATGATTAACCTCTATTGCAAGCATCCGCAACTACAACAAAAATATTAAGGCAAACCAAACCATAGCATGAAACATATGGATCCAAATCAGCCCCTTACGAAGCAACGCATAAACTAGGGTTTAAGCTTCTGTCACTCTAGCAACCCATCATCTACTTATTACTTCCCAATGCCTTCCTCTAGGCCCAAATAATGGTCAAGTGTCATGTAGTCGACGTTCACATAACACCACTAGAGAAGAGACAACAAACATCTCATCAAAATATCGAACGAATACCAAATTCACATGACTACTAATAGCAAGACTTCTCCCATGTCCTCAGGAACAAACGTAACTACTCATAAAGCATATTCATGTTCATAATCAGAGGGGTATTAATATGCATATAGGATCTAAACATATGATCTTCCACCAAATAAACCAACTAGCATCAACTACAAGGAGTAATTAACACTACTAACAACCTACTAGCACCAATCCCGGACTTGAAGACAAGAATTGGATACAAGAGATGAACTAGGGTTTTGAGAGGAGATGGTGCTGATGAAGATGTTGATGGAGATTGCCCTCTCCCGATGAGAGGAGCGTTGGTGATGACTGTCGGAGTAAATAGCCATGGGTAGCCTAGCCGGCTTCCCCTGGGCCTTCTGAAAAAATTACGAGCTCGTCCGGTTCTCAAGAATCCAAGACATGGGGCCGCCTTCCCCTTGCTAGCTGTCACCCAGGCCGGCTTTCGGAAGGCGGCCCAACTTTAGCCCTCTTGAAGAAAGCCGACTCCAAGAAGCCGGCCGTGAGGAGGCCGACTCCAAGAAGCCGGCTCCCATAAAGCAGTCGAGACCGTACCCTCAAAGTTTGCATCCACCTAGTGGCGATGAGAAGGCGCGTGGCTACAGTAAGGCCTGCCACCCCCAAATCCCGGAGCACGATCGGCATAGTGTGCCGTACGGGTGACCATGACCCGCCCGACGCAACACTGTTGCCATGCTGACCCTGATGCCATCCACGATGGGCTGCCAGTACGGCCCACGGGCGGTGGGCCCCTTCGGGCAGAGAGACACCCGAAGGCGGCCACGCCTCCCCCAGTCGGCCCAAGACAGAGCCGGCTCCCCGCAGCCGGCTTGCCGCCTCCCTCGAAGGAGACGCCCCATTAAGGAGACAAGACGCGGTGAGGCTACAGCAATCGCCCGTCGGGCGGCGGCACTGTAGCCACGCCTACCTCGACGGAGCCCACGTCACCAAGATGGAGCAATAGTAACGAGCCGCCGACCAGGTCCTGGACAGTGGGGCCTGCCTGTCAACCAAGGGGCCGGCAGCCGGCGGGACCCACCAGTCGGCAGGCCCCAGCAGCCGGCCCAGAAGCCGGCGAGCGCAGTCACAGACGGCTGGGCCCCGCGCCCAGTCGGATTACCATTGTACCCCCGGGGGGTAGGCCTATATAAACCCCCCGGGGCACCCATGCAAAGGGTTGGACCCCCAGCTAGTTTTAGACATCACACAAGGAGAAGAAGCAAGCTAGCCATGCCCTTCTTCCTCCTCCCACCGAACAGCTCAAGGAGCATTGTGTAGCTACTTGTCCATCTAGTGATCATGCGGAGACCCCGCAGAGCAGCAGTAGGGGTGTTATCTCCACGGAGAGCCCCGAAGCTGGGTAAGATTCGCCGGCGTGCATGTCTTCGCCTCATCCCGTTTCCAGGCACCGGCGACGTCTTACTGGCTCCCACAATGATAAGCCACCCGTTGGCATATGTCGCACCTACCACCCGACATTTGGCGCCCACCGTGGGGCCAGGTGCACCGTCGTCCGGAGACCTGTTCTGGACGGGAACCCTCTTCCTCCCTAGCGAGCGTAGCTAGCCCGGCACGCCCAATGGCGCTTGCCACGACGCGCTGCAAGGCGTCACCAGCATCTGCGCGGCGAGCAACCTCGCCAATCTCCTCGACGAAACCCTCATCTCCGACGAGCTCGCCTTCGATGCGGGCACCGACCACCTCGCCAACCTCCTCGGCCAGCTCCATGTCTCCGGCGAGCCCGCTGTGGATCTGGAGTCGGTTGGCTCCACCGACCCGATGCCTGTCGACTCTGACATGGCCTCCTTCGACACCTTCCCCACCAACGTCGCGATCTACAACAACCCGCTTCCTCGGACCGACGGCCGCGATACTGTCACCACTGAAGTGATGGTCGTCGGCCACGGCGGCCCGGCCGACGAGAGCGCCCACGACGCCCCGCACGCGGCGGCCCACGACTTGTCCACCCCCATCCCGGCTGATGCCGACGACGAAGCACTGGAGGTGCGCCGCCTCGCCCTCCTCGCAGAGGGCCGGAGGCTGGCTTCCGTGAGACGCCTCACTGAGGCCTACCAGCGCGAAGCTGACCGCGCCGCCTTCGGCATGCCGGCCCCGGGCGGGCCAAGCCGGGCCGGCATTGTCAAGCAACGCGGCGCCGTTGTCTCCGACATGCTGGGAGTCGACCGCCCGGTTTATGCCACTCCGCTCGAAAACTTGCGCGCCGCCCAGGCGGCCGTGGACGAGTTGGACAGCTTGGAAGCCGAAGAACTCCCCCACATGACCCGGCGCATCCAGCAACTGATTGACGCGGCCGCACGGCGGCACGAAGCCGACGCCCGCGCGGGAAGCCCTCCCCCGCGCCGAGATCACGGCGCGACGTCCCGGACACCGACTACGAGCAACACCCGCGCGCGGCACGAGAAAGAGCCGGCGGCCAGCCGAAGCCGGACCCGAATCTCCATCGAGCGAGACGCGGACGGCCATCCCCGAACCATGGAATGGCGGGGCAACCCGCCTCCGCCTCGACCCCGTGGAGAGAGATATCCCACCCCGCCGCCAGTGGCGCACCTGACTCTTAGCGGCCGACTAGGTCGCCGCGAAGGAGTCGGCGAGAACGACGCCCGCCATCGGATCGACCGCCTGGCGCAATCCCTGGCGCTGGAAGAAGAAGACGATGTCGGCCCACCTTGTTTCAGCCCCAGCATCCGCGACGAGCCTTTCCCCAAAGGGTTCTCGCTCCCAAGAGACATGCCCAAGTACAACGGCTCCGTGAAGCCGGAAGATTGGTTGATCGACTACTCCACGGCGGTCAGCATAGCCAACGGCAACCGGCGCGTTGCCGTGAAGTACGTGCCCCTCATGCTGCAAGGCACGGCACGGACCTGGCTCAACAGCCTCTAGCCTCTCAGCATCAACAGCTGGCTAGATTTCACCGAAGCTTTCATCCGCAACTTCACCAGCACCTACAAGCGGGCCCCCAAGCCTAGGCAGCTCTCCCTGTGCGTACAGGGCCCAGCCGAGTCCACTCGCGACTACCTCACACGTTGGGCCGAGCTCCGCAATTCTTGCGAGGGGGTGCACGAGGTGCAAGCCATCGAATACTTCACTGCCAGGTGCCGAGAAGGTACCCTCCTCAAGCACAAGCTCCTCTGCGACGAGCCGACTACCCTCAACGAGCTTCTGGACATAGCAGACAAATACGCCACCGCTGACTCTTCGATGAAGACCGAGCTTCGGGTAGACGCGTCCGGGAAAGTACTAAACCCGGCGCCCAAGACGCCGGCAGGGGATTCCGGCCGACGCCCACACCCGAACGACCACAAGCGCAAGGGCCCTGCGCCGCCTCCCGCAAGTCAGCAGGTGGCCACGGTCGAAGACGCGCTGCCTGAAGGGCGACCCGCGCCCAAGAAGCCCAAGGGCGGCCGGCCGGCTTGGCAGCCGGCTTTCTCCTACGAGCAAACTCTCGACGCCCCGTGCAGATTCCATAGCGGCGCGAAGCCGTCCAACCACACAACTCGGAAGTGCCATTGGCTCACCCGAATCTCTAAAGGCCAGGGGCTCGCGCCGCCTCCGCCTGTCGGCCCGCCGCCTCCGGCTCTGCCACCTCTGGCCGCTCGGCCCGCAGTCGGAGCCGTGCACGATGAATTCCCCGATGAGCAAGCAACCTACATCGTCTTTACAAGCCAGCTCGAAGACCGGCGCGGCAAACGCCGAGAGCACCAGGAAGTCAGCGTGGTCGCTGCCAACCCCGCCGGACACATGCATTGGTCAGAAAAACCCATCAGCTGGAGCCGGGCCGACCATCCAGAGGTGATGCCGTCTCCCGGCTCTTATGCGTTGGTCCTGGAAGCCACCCTCGTGACGGACAGACGCGCTGCCCGCTTCTCCCGCGTGCTGATAGACGGCGGGAGCAGCATCAACATCCTGTACCGTGACACCCTGGAGAAGCTAAATGTCAAGACGAAGCAGCTCATGCCTACTCGGACAGTGTTTCATGGCATCGTACCCGGCTTGTCCTGCGCCCCCATTGGCAAGATCAAGATTGATGTACTCTTTGGGGATAAGGAGCATTTCCGCCGGGAAGCAATATGGTTTGAAGTGGTGGACCTGGAGAGCCCCTACCACGCGTTGCTTGGCCGACCCGCCTTGGCCAGGTTCATGGCAGTTCCCCACTATGCATACCTCAAGATGAAGATACCAAGTTCCAAGGGCGTCATCACCATAGCCGGCGATTACAAGAAGTCTTCCGAGTGCGCTGCCGCCAGCAGCCAGCTGGCCGAGTCCCTTGTGATTGCCGAAGATAAGAAGATGTTGGACCGGGTCGTGGCCATGGCCAGCAAGCAGCCGAACCAGTCCCCCGACCCCAAGGAGTATGATGCCCAAGGATCTTTCCAGCCGGCCAAAGAAACCAAGAAGATACCCCTTGACCCCGAGCACCCTGAGAGGTTTGCCGTCATCGGGGCAAGCCTGAACAGCAAATAGGAAGGCGAGCTCACCGATTTCCTCCTTGAGAATCGGGACATCTTTGCATGGTCTCCCAAGGACATGCCGGGTGTTCCGAAGGAATTCGCCGAGCACAAACTACACGTCCGAAAAGACGCGAAACCAGTCAAGCAGCCCCTCCGCCGACTATCAGAGGAAAAGAGAAGGATTGTAGGGGAGGAGATATCCCGGCTTCTGGCAGCCGGCTTCATTATGGAAATCTTCTTTCCAGAGTGGCTTGCCAACCCGGTCCTCGTGTTAAAGAAGAACAACAAGTGGCACATGTGTATAGACTACACAAGCCTCAACAAGGCCTGCCCTAAAGATCCCTTTGCCCTGCCGAGGATTGACCAAGTGATAGACTCCACGGCCGGATGCGAGCTGTTGAGTTTCTTGGATGCTTACTCAGGATATCACCAGATAAAGCTAGATCCGGACGACCGCCTTCATCACGCCATTTGGAGCCTTCTGCTACCTGACTATGACATTCGGCTTGAGAAATGTCGGTGCCACTTTTCAGCGTTGCATGCAGAAGTGCCTCCTCAAGCAACTCGGCAAAAATGCTCACGTCTACGTGGACGACATTGTGGTGAAGACGGAGAAACGCGGCACCTTGCTGGAAGACCTCAAAGAAACGTTTGAGAACCTACGCCGGTTCCAAATCAAGCTCAACCCCGAGAAATGCGTGTTCGGAGTGCCAGCCGGCCAGCTCCTAGGCTTCCTGGTCTCCGAACGCGGCATCGAATGCAACCTGGTGAAGATCAAGGCCATCGAGAGAATGGCGATCCCCACCAAGCTTCGAGACATCCAAAAGTTCACCGGATGCTTGGCCTCCTTGAACCGCTTCATCAGCCGGCTCGGAGAGAAAGCTCTCCCCCTCTACTGCCTCATGAAGAAGAGCACTCACTTCGAGTGGAACGACCAGGCCGACCAAGCTTTTCACGAGCTGAAGAAGATGCTGGCCACGCCGCCTGTCCTAGCGGCGCCGACTGAGAAAGAGCCCATGCTCCTTTACATTGCCGCAACTAGCCGGGTGCTCAGCACCGTCATCGTAGTCCAACGCCCATTAGAAGGCCGAGCCCAGCCGGTCCAGAGGCCGGTGTATTATTTGAGCGAGGTGCTGTCTGCTTCAAAGCAGAACTACCCGCACTACCAGAAGATGTGTTACGGCGTGTACTTCACCGCCAAGAAGCTGAAGCCCTACTTTCAAGAGCACCCCGTCACGGTCGTATGCACCGCCCCGCTGGCCGAGATCATAGGCAGCCGGGACGCATCCGGCCGGGTGGCGAAATGGGCCATCGAGCTGGCCCCTTACACAATCTTCTACCAGCCCCGCACCGCCATCAAGTCCCAAGCACTGGCCGACTTCCTCGTCGACTGGGCCGAGACCCAGTACCTGCCGCCGGCTCCCGACTCCACCCATTGGCGCATGCACTTTGACGGGTCCAAGATGCGCACCGGATGGGAGCCGGCGTCGTCCTTACCTCTCCCAAAGGCGACAAGCTCAGATACACGCTGCAGATTCACTTTGCCGCCTCCAACAATGTAGCCGAGTACGAGGCACTCATACACGGGCTCCGGCTTGCCAAGGAACTCGGCATCCGCCGGATCCTATGTTATGGCGACTCAGACTTGGTGGTTCAGCAATCATCCGGCGACTAGGACGCCAAGGACGCAAATATGGCGAGCTACCGCTTCCTGGTTCAACAACTCAGCGGATACTTTGAAGGATGCGAGTTCCTCCATGTACCGCGAGCCGACAACGAGCCAGCCGATGCCCTGGCTCGAATAGGCTCCACTCGGCAAGCAATACCAACCGGCGTCGCTCTACAACGCCTCCTCAAGCCGTCCATCAAGCCGTCTCCAGAGTCCGATTCCATCTTCGTACCGCCTGACCCCGACGCGGCCGGGTCCGGCTCGAAGAACCAAGCAGGCGACCCCGGGATTTCAGTAGTCGGCCCGGGGACTTCGGCAACCGACTCGGGGACTGCCACACCCGGCTCGGGGACTGCAGTAGCCGGCCCGGGGACTGCACCAACACAACAGCCGGCGGCCGACTCCAGCATCTCACCACCCAGCCCGCCCACCCTGGTGGCAGTAGCCACATTGGCAGTAGGAGAAGTCGCGGCTCCATCATGGGCTCAATCCATCCTCAACTTCCTAGTAAACCAAGATCTGCCGGCTGATGAAACAGAGGAAAGACAAGTCCAACGTCGAGCCGGAGCATACACAATCTTCAACAGAGAACTCATCAAGCGCAGTGTCACTGGAGTCCTCCAACGGTGCGTCGAGCAAGAGAAGGGCATTGCAATCCTCAGAGACATTCACCAAGGAGAATGCGGCCACCATGCGGCTTCAAGATCACTCGTCGCCAAAGCTTTCCGCCATGGTTTCTTCTGGCCGACTGCTTTGGATGACGCCAAAGAATTAGTTAAAAATTGCAAAGGGTGCCAACTCTTCAGCTCCAAGCAACACATGCCGGCTTCGGCACTCAATACCATTCCCCTTGCCTGGCCCTTCGCCGTTTGGGGACTAGACATGGTGGGCCCATTCAAGACGGCGCGCGGCGGCATGACGCATTTGCTCATCGCCGTGGACAAATTCACCAAATGGATTGAGGCAAAGCCGATCAAGAAGCTGAATGGGCCGACTGCTGTGACATTCATCGCAGACATAACAACTCGGTACGGCGTGCCACACAGCATCATCACTGACAATGGCATGAATTTTGCCAAAGGAGCCTTGGCACGTTTCTGCGCAGCCCAAGGTACCCGGCTGGACTTAGCGTCCGTCGCCCACCCGCAGTCAAACGGCCAGGTCGAGCGAGCCAACAGCCTCATCCTCTCCGGCATCAAGCCCCGACTGGTCGTGCCACTGGAGCGTTCAGCCGGCTGTTGGCTCGATGAGCTGCCGGCTGTCCTCTGGAGTCTGCGCACTACCCCAAACAAGTCAACCGGCTTCACTCCTTTCTTCCTCGCGTACGGTGCCGAGGCGATCATCCCAACCGACATCGAGTTCGACTCGCCCCGGGTAACCATGTACACGGAGGCGGAGGCCAAGGAAGCACGAGAAGACGGCGTCGACCTGCTGGAAGAAGGCCGGCTCTTAGCCCTCAGCCGGTCTGCCATCTACCAGCAGGGTTTGCGCCGCTACCATAGTCGGAAGGTCAGGCCAAGATCTTTCCAAGAGGGCGATCTTGTGCTCCGGCTGATCCAGCGAACAGCCAGCCACCACAAGCTCTCGGCCCCTTGGGAGGGCCCCTTCGTCATCAGCAGAGCTCTAGGCAACGACTCCTACTACCTAATCGACGCGCAGAAGCCCAAGGCACGCAAGAGAGACGACTCCGGCAAGGAGTCGGAACGACCATGGAACGCCAACCTCCTTCGATGATTTTATAGTTGAAATGCAGTATGTATCACGCTAACTTTTGTACTAAATACGAGAGAATAGGCCCCCCGAGGAGGGCTCGGGGACTGCCATCTTTTATCTATGAATGAAAAGTATCATGCTTATGACCTTGTCATTTCATTTACTTGTTCCGGCCGGCACCGGGTTCGACTAGTCGGCCCGGGGACTGGCCGACTGGAGTTATATTAGAAGTCCTACCCGCAGTCAGACAAGTAGTGTGCCGACACCCAGGCTTAGCTCTTGCCAAAGTCGCAGTTCGAAGAACCGGCTGTCCGGCTGGCAAGAGTCAAAAGCAGGAAAGGATGCCCACACGAAAAACGGCCAGGGACCAACGGACTAATATAACGAAAGCCGGTTTGCCGCCTACCACCGACCGACTACCAGAGTAGTCGGCCGGCCAGTTTCCATTCACTTCACTTCAATCCAAGAAAGCTCGAGTACTTGCCTCCCCAAAGAGGGAAGGCGGCAAAGGAAAAGGCCTAAGGATAAAAAGCATACGCGAATGGAAACCAAACATGCACATAATAATATTTAGATAAAACACCTCCAAGAGGCCAGCATTCAACATAGTTTGGATACACCCCAAGTGGGTCGAACTGCGAAAGCTTAATAAAGATTGTTCAAAAAGCAACAAGCAGGAAAAATAAGGATGGCAGGTCAAGATGGCGGAGCAACCGACGAGCCGGGCTGGTCGGCGGAGACGGTTGTGCCGGCTGAAGGAGCGGCCGGCTGGCGAACCTCGGCTTGATCACCGCCTCCCGCAGAGGGCGCGCTTCCACGCGCCTCGTTGCTGGAGGCACGGTCAGCCTGAGGTCGGCCGGTTGTTCCACTAGCCGGCTCGACGTCTTCACCGTCCTCTTCTTTGTCATCCTCGCCCTCGTCGCTGGAGGCGATCTCCTCTGCCGAGTCCTTGCCCACCGCCGGGTTCAGCCCGAACCACTCCTCCGGCTGGGCAACGCCGTCATCATTGATTTCAGATGCAAAAACGCTGATGTCGGTGCACTCGGCGATCGTCGAAGCACGCTGGGCGATAGCCGGCCGAACCTCCTCCAGCTCCGCGTCGGCCTCCAGCCGCCAAGTGCGCAGCTAGTCCAGGTTCAGCCCTGGGTACCAAGCTCGAACAAACTCCAACGCCCGCCCGGCTCCAAGACGGGCCACCGACGCCTTCCAAGCTACAAAGCGACCGACTGCGACCTCCAGCCAGTCGGCAGTCCGGCTTGGGGTGCGGGGGATCGTCTCGCCGGGCCAGAGGGCGGCCAACACCTGTGCCCCGGCATGTTGGAGCCGGCGAAGCATCCGGTGAGCCGGCTGCAGCCGCGCTTGGACAGCCAAGAGCTGCTCCTCAAGCG
The DNA here is from genome assembly GCF_056163025.1 of Triticum urartu. NCBI lineage: Eukaryota > Viridiplantae > Streptophyta > Magnoliopsida > Poales > Poaceae > Triticum > Triticum urartu. The sequence continues at coordinate 84,257,253 of NC_141873.1, forward strand.
TCTGATTTGTGTCCGGCGCGATGTTGACCCCCTCCTGACGGCACGCCTCGTGATGGGCCTCGATGGTTTGGGCGGCGAAGGCAGAGTAGCCGGGAAACTAATCTGCACAAGAAAATAGGCAGCAGCACAAGTCAGGCCAAAAGCCAGGCGGCAAGGGGCAGGAGAGGAGCGAGGAAGGCGGCTTACCGTCGATCAAGTCCTCGATGCGGCTGAAGCCTTCATCCAGCGCTCGCCGGGTCTCAGCCCAGCTCACCGCCTCGGTCTCAAACTCTACCTTCAGGGCGGCCTCGCTATCCTGCGCTTTCTGTAGGGCCGCCTTGTGGCTCTCCTCTTGGTCAGCCATCTTCTTGGCCAGGCGGTCACGCTCCTGGACCAAGGCAGCGTACTCGGCATCCTTGGTACGAAGGGCGGCATGCGCTTCGCTGAGCTCCCTCCTCAAGTCGGCGTTGGCCCCTGAAAGCACGAAAGACGAAAGAAAAACCAATAAGGAAAAAGTCGTCAAGGAAGATCCGACCCGACTGCTCAGCAGTCGGCCCGAATCTCGGGGACTACACCCAGTGGGTGCGCTGACGCGCCCCCACAGGAGACAGACAAGATCAAGCACTTACTTCGGCTGTTGACCAGGTCGTCGGTCTTCCGACCCAACTCCTGAGCCTGGGAGTTGAAGGCGGCAGCACGGGAGTTATGATATTCCTGGAAGTTCAGACAGGAAGCAAAAATAAGATAGTCGTCAAGAAAGATCCGACCCGACTGCTCAGCAGTCGGCCCAAATCTCGGGGACTACACCCAGTGGGTGCGCTGACGCGCCCCACGGAAGAATCAAGAGACCAAAGCGGCCAAGAATGAAGGACTCACCCGGATGGCGGCCCGCGTCGACAGGAACTCCTGGGTGTACTGCTGCAGCAGGGTGGCTTGAGCTTGAAGCCGGCTCCGGACCCCTTGAGTCGCCACATTCAGCTCGCCAGTCCCCCTGCTAGGAGTCCACTTGGACATGGTGGTGCTGGCCGCCTCCAGAGCCTCCGCCGACTGGCCGGCGCCCGCAACTCGGCGCGACCCCGCGGAGCGGCGCCTCCCCCTGCGCGTCGACGCATCACCGGCTGCACCTCGAAGCCGGCGCCGTCCTCCGGCTCACCCCCGGCCGGCTCCTCTGGCGCCGCTGACGATTGGCCGCCTTGGCCCTCTCCGGCTGGCGCTGCCAGCGGCGCTCTCCCCGCGAAGGCCACGAGGTCCTCCCTCCTCTCCATCAGCAGCGGGTCTTGGACGATTTCCTCCGCCAGGGGCAATGGGGTGTCAGGGGCCACGGCTCGGAGGGGAATGGCGAGCAGCGGAGGCTGGTTACGCGAACCCTCCGCCTCCGTTTCCGCGGTCGCCTCCTCCGCCTAGGCCTTGGCTGCCGCGTCGGCCTGCTCCCTCGCCGCCTGGGCGGCCGCTTTTTCCGCCGCCTCACACTCCTCCCGCGCCTCACGGGCGTTCCTCTCGGTGGCCTCCCTAAGGTCGGTACGGGGGTCCACGCGGCGGGAGCCCGAAGACCCTCCGGTCGGCCCAACTACGGAGCCGCCCGGACCCCGCTCAAGGGAAAGCGGCGCCCTGTCCAGCGAGCGGGAAAAGGTTAGGAAGAATGTTCGAACAAGAGAGAACGATGAAAAGCATGCGACCAGGCAATCGACGACTTACACTGAGACCGCCTCATCTCATTTGGTCGCCGCGGTGGAGGCTTTGGACTTCTTCGGCCGGCTGCCGAAGAGGGTTGACGCGGCCCGGCGCTTCTGTGCACCGCCGCTGGCAACCGGCGCGGTGGACGAGCCCGCACCCTGCTGGTCGGCCGCCGGCTGGCGATGCGGGGCGACTTCGGCTTCGACATCATCCGGCCAGTCCTCGAAGCTGGCGGTAAACCCTGTGCCTCCGGGCTCGGCGTCGTCCCCCACGACGGCGTTTTCCATGGCGGCCGCCCCCAAATCCGGGTCGTCGACGTCGTCCACCGTGCGGTCGGGGACGTACTGGCGTTCTATCCCTGCTGCCCCGGTCGTCGGCGGAAGAAGGGGGTTCTGCTAAGAAGAACCGACCGATCAGAAGCCGGCCATCATAAAGCCGGCTACCAACAAAAAGAAGAAAGAGAGGAAAGCTTACCACGGGCGGAGGGTTGGCGCGAGAATACGGCACCTTGCCGTATCGCCAGTCCTCGGCGAGCTTGCAATTGGAGATATGATTTACCATGTATGACACCTCCGCATGAGGCATCTCCCTGGTGCTCAGCCGGCTTGGGTCGAAGCGGCCGCTCATCTGACACATCATGTGGGGCCGGCTTTGGAGAGGAAGTATCTGGCGCTCCACGAAGGCGGCCACCAAGTCGGCCCCGCTCAGGCCTTCCGACTGGATCATCACCCGAAGCCGGGAGACGGCAGCATTCCCGGCCTGAGACAGTGACCTGGACCGGAAACTCCATGAGGGCTGCCTCCCAGCCGGCGGGCCGGCTACGTAAGCCGGCAGGTTGACGTGGTCTCCTTGCTGGGCAACGTTCTTCACGTAGAAGTACGACTTCTGCCAGATCTTCACCGACTGGATCAGGGGGATGGACGGGAACGGGTTGTTCTCGCTCGACCTCCTCATGGCGATGAAGGCCCCGCAGGGCGCGGGCACGCCTGCGATGACGGTGCCGAGTTTGCTCTGGAAGAATTCCCCCCAGAGCTCCAGCGTGGGGAGCAGCCCCAAGAAACCTTCGCAGAGAGAGACGAAGGCCGACAACAGCATCACCGCGTTGGGCGTGAGGTGATGCAGCTGAAGATTGTAGAACTCGAGGAAGGAGCGCAGGAATCCGCTCGCCGGAAGGCCGAAGCCGCGCAGGAAGTGTGAGCGGAAGACGACCCGCTCGCCCTCCTCCGGTGCCGGCGAGATCTCCATCTCTGGCGCCAGGCGGACCCGCACGAGGTTGGCATCGGGCAGGCGCCGAGTCCGGCGGAGGAACTCAACATGGTCCTCATGGACGTTGGAGCCATCCCACGAGCTCGATAGCGCCATGGGAGCAAGACGATGTGGCGGCGCGACGGCGCTGAGACGGGAGGCTGCGGCGGCAACGAGAGGAAGAAAGGAGGACGAGAAGGGGCGGAGCGAGAGAGAGCGTGCGAACCTCTGTCTCCCCCCCTCCTCCCCCTACTTATAGGCTCGCGTGGCGAAGTTGAGGAGGCGCGGCGTGGGGAATCGTGGGGATCGATCGTGCCCACCCCCCCCCCCACGTCCCGCGTTTATTACGCCCTAACGGCGAAATAAAATCGCCATGGGAAGGCGAGTGGTCCACCTGGGCCGCAGAAGATCAGCGTTCGGGCCGAGGCCTAGGAGTGGCGGGCCCGGGCCTGCGGCGGCGTCCCGTCGCGCGCGTGCGCCGGCGGGGTCTCGCTGCCACGTGGCCCGCGGGAGGGCCCGCGGTCAGCACGCGGGTCGACCACTTTCCCGCCTGCAAGACGCAGGGCCCCCCGAAATCGGCATACACCAGCAAAGCCGGCTCTTCAGGGTAGGAAGCTGACCAAGCTTCTCGTCCCTTTGTCCGCCTCGAAGCTCGATCAACTTCGGGGACTACTGTCAGAGTAAATAGCCATGGGTAGCCTAGCCGGCTTCCCCTGGCCCTTCTGAAAAAATTACAAGCCCGTCCGGCTCTCAAGAATCCAAGACATGGGGCCGCCTTCCCCTTGCTGGCTGTCACCCAGGCCGGCTTTCGGAAGGCGGCCCGACTTTAGCCCTCATGAAGAAAGCCGACTCCAAGAAGCCGGCCGTGAGGAGGCCGACTCCAAGAAGCCGGCTCCCATAAAGCGGTCGAGACCGTACCCTCAAAGTTTGCATCCACCTAGTGGCGATGAGACGGGGCATGGCTACAGTAAGGCCTGCCACCCCCAAATCCTGGAGCACGATCGGCACAGTGCGCCGTACGGGTGACCATGACCCGCCCGGCGCAACACTGTTGCCATGCTGACCCTGATGCCATCCACGATGGGCTGCTAGTACGGCCCACGGGCGGTGGGCCCCTTCGGGCAGAGAGACACCCGAAGGCGGCCACGCCTCCCCCAGTTGGCCCAAGACAGAGCCGGCTCCCCGCAGCCGGCTTGCCGCCTCCCTCGAAGGAGACGCCCCATTAAGGAGACAAGACGCGGTGAGGCTACAGCAATCGCCCGCCGGGCGGCGGCACTGTAGCCACGCCTACCTCGACGAAGCCCACGTCACCAAGATGGAGCAACAGTAACCAGCCGCCGACCAGGTCCTGGACAGTGGGGCCTGCCTGTCGACTAAGGGGCCGGCAGTCGGCGGGCCCCAGCAGCCGGCGCAGAAGCCGACGAGCGCAATCACAAACGGCTGGGCCCCGCGCCCAGTCGGATTACCATTGTACCCCCGGGGGGTAGGCCTATATAAACCCCCCCCGGGGCACCCATGCAAAGGGTTGGACCCCCAGCTAGTTTTAGACACCACACAAGGAGAAGAAGCAAGCTAGCCGTGCCCTTCTTCCTCCTCCCACCGAACAGCTCAAGGAGCATTGTGTAGCTACTTGTCCATCTAGTGATCATGCGGAGACCCCGCAGAGCAGCAGTAGGGGTGTTATCTCCACGGAGAGCCCCGAAGCTGGGTAAGATTCGCCGGCGTGCATGTCTTCGCCTCATCCCGTTTCCAGGCACCGGCGACGTCTTACTAGCTCCCACAATGATAAGCCACCCGTTGGCATATGTCGCACCTACCACCCGACAATGGCGATGGCGATGATTTCCCCCTCCCGAAGGGAAGTTTCCCCAGTAGAACAGCTCCGCCAGAGCCCTAGATTGGTTCCGCCAAGGTTCCGCCTCGTGGCGGTGGAGTTTAGTCCGAGAAGATGGCTTATGATTTTTTTTTCTCATCGAAAGAGTTCGTATAGTAGAAGATGGACATCGGAGGGCCTCCAAGGGGCCGACAAGGTAGGGGGCGCGCCCAGGGGGTAGGCCGCGCCCCCACCCTCATGGGCAGGGTGTAGCCCCCTGGTGAACTTCTTGCGCTCGGTATTTTTTATATATTCTGAAAACGTCTTCCGTGAAGTTTCAGGACTTTTGGAGTTGCGCGGAATAGGTCTATAATATTTGCTCCTTTTCTAGCCCAGAATCCCAGCTGTCGGCATTCTCCCTCTTTATGTAAACCTTGTAAAATAAGAGAGAATAGGCATAAGTATTCTGACATAATGTGTAATAACAGCCCATAATGCAATAAATATCGATATAAAAGCATGATGCAAAATGGACGTATCAGTAACCCCCCGGTACCCCGAAAAATGTCCGAACATTTCTGAAACCATTAGGGTGTCCAAACGTAACCTTCCAATTGTAACGCCCGGGTAATCAAGCTACAGTAATTCCACGTAAATGGTGCCATGTCACCACGGTTACTGTTGCTAATCTATCGTTAGTTCAAAATCAATTCAAATTCAAATTTAAAATAAAGTTAAATAATAAAAGTTTTCAAAAATTAAAACAAAAAAGTTCGGAGCGTGCCAATAATTCGCTAGGTGTTTATGGTGAAGGAATCGTACTTTTATAAAAGGCGTAAATATTTAAAATGAATTAAAACAGAAAAGAAAAAAAGGAAAAACTAAAACTAACAAAAACAAAAAAAGAGGGAACCCCCCTCCCACGGCCCACTGGCCCAGCTGGCTGGCCAGCCCACATGGCCTCGCCGGCCCACCCCACCGCCTTAACCCCCGTGATACATCCATTTTGCATCATGCTTTTATATCGATATTTATCGCATTATGGACTGTTATTTCACTTTATGTCACAATACTTATGGCTATTCTCTCTTATTTTACAAGGTTTACATAAGGAGGGAGAATGCCGGCAGCTGGAATTCTGGGCTAGAAAAGGAGCAAATATTAGAGACCTAGTCTGCGCAACTCCAAAAGTCCTGAAACTCCACGGAACATCTTAAAACAAATAAAGAAAAATCCTCGCCGAATATGAAGGCCAGGGGGCCCACACCCTGCTCACGAGGGTGGGGGGCGCCCCCCCCCCTTAGGGCGCGCCCCCTACCTCGTGGGCCCCCCGGTGGCTCTCCGACGCCCATCTTCTCCTATATGAAGTCTTTCGATGAGAAAAAAATAAGAAGGAACTTTTCAGGACGAGACTCCGCCGCCACGAGGCGGAACCTTGGCGGATCCAATCTAGAGCTCCGGCAGAGCTGTTCTGCTGGGGATACTTCCCTCCAGGAGGGGGAAATCATCACCATCGTCATCCTCGACACTCCTCTCATCGGGAGAGGGCAATCTCCATCAACATCTTCACCAGCACCACCTCATCTCCAAACCCTAGTTCATCTCTTGTATCCAATTCTTGTCTCGAAGTCCAGGATTGGTGCTAGTAGGTTGCTAGTAGTGTTGATTACTCCTTGTAGTTGATGCTAATTGGTTTATTTGGTGGAAGACCATATGTTCAGATCCTATATGCATATTATTACCCCTCTGATTATGAACATGAATATGCTTTGTGAGTAATTATGTTTGTTCCTAAGGACAAGGGAGAAGTCTTGCTATTAGTAGTCATGTGAATTTGGTATTTGTTTGATATTTTGATAAGATGTATGTTGTCTAGCCTCTAGTGGTGTTATGTGAACGTTGACTACATAACACTTCACCGTTATTTGGGCCTAGAGGAAGGCATTGGGAAGTAATAAGTAGATGATGGGTTGCTAGAGTGACAGAAGCTTAAACCCTAGTTTATGCGTTGCTTCGTAAGGGGCTGATTTGGATCCACATGTTTCATGCTATGGTTAGGTTTACCTTAATACTTTTGTTGTAGTTGCGGATGCTTGCAATAGAGGTTAATAATAAGTGGGACGCTTGTTCAAGTAAGAACAGCACCCAAGCACCGGTCCACCCACATATCAAATTATAAAGTATCGAACGCGAATCATATGAACGTGATGAAAACTAGCTTGACGATATTCCCATGTGTCCTCGGGAGCGCTTTTCCTATTATAAGAGTTTGTTCCGGCTTGTCCTTTGCTACAAAAGGATTGGGCCACCTTGCTGCACTTTATTTACTTTTGTTACTTGTTACTCGTTACAATTTATCCTATCACAAAACTATCTGTTACCACTTATTTCAGTACTTGCAGAGAATACCTTGCTGAAAACCGCTTATCATTTCCTTCTGATCCTCGTTGGGATCGACACTCTTACTTATCGAAAGGACTACAATAGATCCCCTATACTTGTGGGTCATCAAGACTCTTGTCTGGCGTCGTTGTCGGGGAGTGTAGCGCCTTTGGTAGGTGGAATTTGGTAAGGAAAAATTTATATAGTGTGCTGAAATTTACTGTCACTTGTTACTATGGAAAGTAATTCTCTGAGGGGCTTGTTCGGGGTATCTTCACCCTGTCCAGTAGAGCAAAGAGTTGCTCCTCAACCTACTGAACCTATTGAAAATGAAACTCCTTTTGAATTTCCTTCGGGTATGATGGAAAAACTGCTAGCTAACCCTTTTACAGGAGATGGAACAAAGCATCCTGATGAGCACTTAATATATGTGGATGAAGTTTGTGGATTATTAAAGCTTGCAGGTATACCCGATGATGTTGCTAAGAAGAAGGTCTTCCCTTTATCTTTGAAGGGAGACGCATTGATATGGTATAGGCTATGTGATGATATGAGATCATGGGACTATAAAAGATTGAAGTTGGAATTTCATCAAAAGTATTACCCTATGCATCTTGTTCATCGTGATCGCAATTATATATATAATTTCTAGCCTCGCGAAGGAGAAAGCATCGCTCAAGCTTGGGGGAGGCTTAAATCAATGTTATATTCATGCCCCAATCATGAGCTCTCAAGAGAAATGATTATTCAAAATTTATACGCTCGGCTTTCTGATAACAATCGCACCATGCTCGATACTTCTTGTGCTGGCTCTTTTATGAGGAAGACTATTGAATTCAGATGGAATTTATTGGATAGAATTAAACGCAACTCTGAAGATTGGGACCTCGACGAAGGTAAGGAGTCAGGTATAACACCTAAGTTTGATTGTGTTAAATCTTTTATGGACACCGATATTTTCTGTAAGTTTAGCACTAAAGATGGACTTGACTCTGAGATAGTAGCTTCTTTCTGTGAATCTTTTGCTACTTATGTTGATCTCCCTAAGGACAAGTGGTTTAAATATCATCCTCCCATAGAAGTAAAAGTAGCTGCACCTATTAAGGTTGAAGAAAAGACTGTCACTTATAATGATCCTATTGTTCCTACTTCTTATATTGAGAAACCACCTTTCCCTGTTAGAATAAAGGATCATGCTAAAGCTTCAACTGTTGTTCATAAAAGCAATATTAGAACTTATACACCTCCTGAGCAAGTTAAAGTAGAACCTAATATTGCTATTGTTAAAGATCTCTTGTCTGATAATATTGATGGGCATGTTATTCAGTTCGAAGGTGAAACTACTAGAATTGCTAAACCTTGTGATAAAGATAAACATAGACCTGTGGTAGGCGTGCCTGTCATTTCTGTTAAAATAGGAGATCATTGTTATCATGACTTATGTGATATGGGTGCTAGTGCTAGTACAATACCTATTGACTTATACAAAGAAATTATGCATGACATTGCACCTGTTGAGTTAGAAGAAATTGATGTTACTATTAAACTTGCTAATAGAGATACTATTTCACCAATTGGAATTGTTAGAGATGTTGAAGTCTTGTGTGGGAAAACTAAATATCCTGCTGATTTTCTTGTTCTTGGTTCCCCACAAGATAGCTTTTGTACCATTATATTTGGTAGACCCTTCTTAAATACTGTCAATGCTACCATAGATTGCACAAAGAATGTTGTTACTATTGGCTTGGATGATATGGTTCATGAGTTTAATTTCTCTAAATTTAGTAAACAACATCGTGAGGAAGAATTACCTAGTAAGGATGAAATTATTTGTCTTGCTTCTATTGCCGTACCTCCTAGTGATCCTTTAGAACACTATTTGCTAGACCATGAAAATGATATGTTCATGAATGAAAGAAGGGAAATAGATGAAGTATTCTTTAAACAGGAACCTATTCTACAACACAATTTGCCTGTTGAAATTTTAGGGGATCCTCCTCCACCCAAGGGTGATCCCGTGTTTGAGCTTAAACCTTTGCCTGATAATCTTAAATATGCTTATCTTGATGAAAAGAAGATATATCCTGTTATTATTAGTGCTAACCTTTCAGAGCATGAAGAAGAAAGATTATTGAAAACTCTGAAGAAGCGTCGTGATGCTATTTGATATACTCTTGATGATCTTAAGGGCATTAGTCCCACTCTATGTCAACATAAAATAAATTTGGAAGCAGATGCCAAACCAGTTCGTGATCCTCAACGACGTTTGGATCCTAAAATGAAAGGAGTGGTAAGAAAAGAAATACTAAAGCTTCTGGAGGCAGGTATAATCTATCCCGTTGCTGATAGTGAGTGGGTAAGTCATGTCCATTGTGTCCCTAAGAAGGGAGGTATTACTGTTGTTCCTAATGATAAAGATGAATTGATTCCACAAAGAATTATCATAGGTTATAGAATGGTAATTGATTTATGCAAATTAAATAAAGCTACTAAGAAAGATCATTACCCCTTACCTTTTATTGATCAAATTCTAGAAAGATTATGCAAACATACACACTATTGCTTTCTAGATGGTTATTCTGGTTTCTCTCAAATACCTGTGTCGGCTAGAGATCAATCAAAGACTACTTTTACATGCCCTTTTGGTACTTTTGCTTATAGACGTATGCCTTTTGGTTTATGTAATGCACCTGCTACATTTCAAAGATGCATGATGGCTATATTCTCTGACTTTTGTGAAAAGATTTGTGAGATTTTCATGGACGACTTTTCTGTCTATGGTTCCTCTTTTGATGATTGCTTGAGCAATCTTGATCGAGTTTTGCAGAGATGTGAAGAAACTAATCTTGTCTTGAATTGGGAAAAGTGCCACTTTATGGTTAATGAAGGTATTGTCTTGGGGCATAAAGTTTCTGAAAGAGGTATTGAAGTTGATAAAGCCAAGGTTGATGCTATTGAAAAGATGCCATGTCCCAAGGACATCAAAGGTATAAGAAGTTTCCTTGGTCACGCTGGATTTTATAGGAGGTTCATTAAGTACTTCTCAAAAATTTCTCGGCCTCTGACTAATTTATTGCAAAAAGATATACCATTTGTCTTTGATGATGATTGTGTAGAAGCATTTGAAATACTTAAGAAAGCATTAGTCACTGCACCTGTTGTTCAGCCACCTGATTGGAACCTACCCTTTGAAATTATGTGTGATGCTAGTGATTATGCTATAGGTGCTGTTCTAGGGCAAAGAGTTGATAAGAAATTAAATGTTATTCATTATGCTAGTAAGACTCTAGACAATGCTCAAAGAAATTATGCTACTACTGAAAAAGAGCTTTTAGCAGTTGTATTTGCTTGTGATAAGTTCAGATCTTATATTGTTGATTCTAAAGTAACTATTCAAACTGATCATGCTGCTATTAAATATCTTATGGAAAAGAAAGATGCTAAACCTAGACTTATTAGATGGGTTCTCTTGCTACAAGAATTTGATTTGCATATTGTTGATAGAAAGGGAGCTGAGAACCCCGTTGCAGACAACTTGTCTAGGTTAGAAAATATTCTTGATGACCCACTACCTATTAATGATAGCTTTCCTGATGAACAATTAAATGTTATAAGCACTTCTCGCAGTACTCCATGGTATGCTGATTATGCTAATTATATTGTTGCTAAGTTTATACCACCTAGCTTCACATACCAGCAAAAGAAAAAGTTTTTCTATGATTTAAGACATTACTTTTGGGATGACCCACATCTTTATAAAGAACGAGTAGATGGTGTTATTAGACGTTGTGTACCTGAGCATGAACAGGAACAGATCCTACGCAGGTGTCATTCCGAGGCTTATGGAGGACACCACGCTGGAGATAGAACTGCACATAAGGTATTGCAATCTGGTTTTTATTGGCCTACTCTCTTCAAGGATGCCCGTAAGTTTGTCTTGTCTTGTGATGAATGTCAAAGAATTGGTAATATTAGTAGACGTCAAGAAATGCCTATGAATTATTCACTTGTTATTGAACAGTTTGATGTTTGGGGCTTTGATTATATGGGACCTTTTCCTGCCTCTAATGGATACACACATATTCTAGTTGTTGTTGATTATGTTACTAAGTGGGTAGAAGCTATTCCAACTAGTAGTGCTGATCATAACACTTCTATTAAAATGCTTAAAGAAGTTATTTTCCCGAGGTTTGGAGTCCCTAGATATTTAATGACTGATGGTGGTTCACACTTTATTCATGGTGCTTTCCATAAAATGCTTACTAAGTATGATGTTAATCATAGAATTGCATCTCCTTATCACCCTCAGTCCAGTGGTCATGTAGAGTTGAGCAATAGAGAGCTCAAATTAATTTTGCAAAAGACTGTTAATAGGTCTAGAAAGAATTGGTCCAAGAAACTTGATGATGCATTATGGGCTTATAGAACTGCATATAAAAATCCTATGGGTATGTCTCCGTATAAAATGGTTTATGGAAAAGCATGTCACTTACCTCTCGAACTAGAACATAAGGCATATTGGGCTATTAAAGAGCTCAACTATGATTTTAAACTTGCCGGTGAGAAGAGGTTATTTGATATTAGCTCACTTGATGAATGGAGAACCCAAGCTTATGAAAATGCCAAGTTGTTTAAAGAAAAAGTTAAAAGATGGCATGACAAAAGGATACAAAAGCGTGAGTTTAATGTAGGTGATTATGTATTGCTATACAACTCTCATTTAAGATTTTTTGCAGGAAAACTTCTCTCTAAATGGGAAGGCCCCTATGTTATCGAAGAGGTCTATCGTTCCGGTGCCATAAAAATCAACAACTTCGAGGGCACAAATCCGAAGGTGGTAAATGGTCAAAGAATTAAACATTATATCTCAGGTAATCCCATAAATGTTGAAACCAATATTATTGAAACCGTAACCCTGGAGGAATACATAAGGGACACTTTTTGAAACGTTCCAGACTCCAAAAAGGAATAGGTATGTGGTACGGTAAGTAAACCGACTCCAAAACAATTTTTAAGGCAATATTTCTCCGTTTTGGAATATTTAGAAAAATAGAAAAATAAGTAGCAATCCGGGAAGGACACGAGGGCCCCACGAGGGTGGTGGGCGCGTCCTACCCCCCTGGGCGCGCCCCCCTACCTCGTGAGCACCTCGTCTGCCTTCCGGACTTTGTTTTCTTGCATGATACGTATTTTGGTCGGTAAAAATTCATTATATATTCTCCCGAAGGTTTTGACTCCCGTATCACGCAAATTTCCTCTGTTTTTGTTTTCGAGCTGTTGCTGCTACAGATTAGAACAAGATGTCTTCTCAAGAGTCAATCGGCGAGAGCCGGGTATCTAATCCGGCACCAGAACCAAGGGCAAACAGCGACGCTGACCACTTTGGGCCAGCAACGGAGGAAGAGATGGAGGCTGACTTGATGAGAGTAGATCCCATGGAGGATCAAGAAGTCACCTCTCTTTTCCGAGCTGGATTCACGATGGGGGAACTATAGAGCTCAGCCATTCCAAACTCGGTTATCCCTTCCAATGTTAGATTTCTTTCTTATGAAAATATGAAGAGGAGTGTCACTTGTTCTCCCGCAGCTATGCAACACCCTTGGGTGCAAGGAGCTTTAGCTGTCATAGGAAAGCTTCATAAGGACATAATGGACCTCAAGCAGCAAGTCAAAAAGCTCGAGGAGGAGAACCGCATCCTGAGGGGAATAATCGCCAAGAATATTACACCAACAACAAAGAAGGAGAAATAAACACATGGGTATGGGCACTCCCCTTGGCAACTGCCAAGCTTGGGGGAGGTGCCCCGGTATCGTATCACCATCACAACTCCTATCTTTACCGTTTTTCTTAGTTCGATCCTATTAGTAGTATCTTGATCTAGTAGAATAAAGTTTATGGCATGATCTAGTTTTGAGTTTTGCTTTATGATCTCTCTTTGTAATCGAGTCCGTGAGCTATATATAATAAAGATTAGTGTTGAGTCAAGGTCTTGATTATTTTTCCATGATCTTGGGAGAATAAAAGAAAGAGAAAAAGAATAAAAAGAAACAAAGAGTTCATATTGATCTTATTGAGAGTAATGACTTCACATAGAAAGAGTATGATGATTAAAAGTTGTTTGGAGTTGGTAGACATAGCCTTGGTCATCGTTGCAATTAATAGGAAGTAATAAGGAATGAGAGGTTTCACATATAGATATATTATCATTGACATCTTTTATGATTGGGAGCACTCATTAAAATATGACATGCTAAAGAGTTGATGTTGGACAAGGAAGACAACATAATGAGTTATGTCTTTCTTATATCTGAGATAAAGTATGTTGTCATGGATCCTCTAACTTGTTGAGCTTGCCTTTCCCCCTCATGCTAGCCAAATTCTCAGCACTAATTAGAAATACTACTTGTAATTCCAAAATCCCTAAACCAGTTTTTCCATGAGAGTCCACCATATCTACCTATGGATTGAGTAAGATCCTTCAAGTAAGTTGTCATCGGTGCAAAGCGATAAAAATTGCTCTAAACATGTATGATTGATTGGTGTGGGATAAATAAGCTTTATACGATCTTGTGATGTGGAAGTAATAAAAGCGACGAACTGCATAATAAAGGTTCATATCATAAGGGGCAATATAAAGTGACGTTCCTTCGCATTGAGATTTTGTGCATCCAACCATAAAAGCACATGGCAACCTCTGCTTCCCTCTGCGAAGGGCCTATCCTTTATTATTATCTTCTACCTTATACAAGAGTCGAGGTGATCTTCACCTTTTCTTTTTTCATTTTATCCTTTGGCAAGCTCAGCATGTTGGAAAGAACATGATATATATATCTAATTGGATGTAGGGGAGCATGGACCATTATTGTTGACATTACCCTTGAGGTAAAAGGTTGTGGGGCAAAACTATAAGCCCCTATCTTTCTCTGTGTCTGATAAAAACTTCGTAACCACAAGTATTGCGTGAGTGTATACAATTATGGAGGACTAAATAATAGTTGAGTATGTGGACTTGCTTTTTAGCTCTGACATAGACTCTTTCCGATGTTATGATAAATTGCAATTGCTTCAGTGACTGAGATTATAGTTTGTCGGAGCCCAATAAGGTTTATGATTTATACTTTTGCATTGTGAATAGATCATCGCTTGAACATAAGTAATCATATGACAAAATCTATATATGTTGATGTTCTGAGAATAATCATGATGCCTTCATGTCCGTATTTTATTTTTATCGACGCCTCTACCTCTAAACATGAGGACATATTTATTGTTATCGGCTTTTCACTTGAGGACAAGCGAGGTCTAAGCTTGGGGGAGTTGATACGTCCATTTTGCATCATGCTTTTATATCGATATTGATCGCATTATGGACTGTTATTTCACTTTATGTCACAATACTTATGGCTATTCTCTCTTATTTTACAAGGTTTACATAAGGAGGGAGAATGTCGGCAGCTGGAATTCTGGGCTAGAAAAGGAGCAAATATTAGAGACCTATTCCGCGCAACTCCAAAAGTCCTGAAACTCCACGGAACATCTTAAAACAAATAAAGAAAAATCCTCGCCAAAGATGAAGGCCAGGGGGCCCACACCCTGCTCACGAGGGTGGGGGGCGCCACCCCCCTAGGGCGCGCCCCCTACCTCGTGGGCCCCCCGGTGGCTCTCCGACGCCCATCTTCTCCTATATGAAGTCTTTCGATGAGAAAAAAATAAGAAGGAACTTTTCAGGATGAGACTCCGCCGCCACGAGGCGGAACCTTGGCGGATCCAATCTAGAGCTCCGACAGAGCTGTTCTGCCGGGGATACTTCCCTCCAGGAGGGGGAAATCATCACCATCGTCATCGTCGACACTCCTCTCATCAGGAGAGGGCAATCTCCATCAACATCTTCACCAGCACCACCTCATCTCCAAACCCTAGTTCATCTCTTGTATCCAATTCTTGTCTCGAAGTCCAGGATTGGTGCTAGTAGGTTGCTAGTAGTGTTGATTACTCCTTGTAGTTGATGCTAATTGGTTTATTTGGTGGAAGATCATATGTTCAGATCCTATATGCATATTATTACCCCTCTGATTATGAACATGAATATGCTTTGTGAGTAATTACGTTTGTTCCTAAGGACAAGGGAGAAGTCTTGCTATTAGTGGTCATGTGAATTTGGTATTCGTTTGATATTTTGATAAGATGTATGTTGTCTAGCCTCTAGTGGTGTTATGTGAACGTCGACTACATAACACTTCACCATTATTTGGGCCTAGAGGAAGGCATTGGGAAGTAATAAGTAGATGATGGGTTGCTAGAGTGACAGAAACTTAAACCCTAGTTTATGCGTTGCTTCATAAGGGGCTGATTTGGATCCACGTGTTTCATGCTATGGTTAGGTTTACCTTAATACTTTTGTTGTAGTTGCGGATGCTTGCAATAGTGGTTAATCATAAGTGGGACGCTTGTTCAAGTAAGAACATCATCCAAGCACTGGTCCACCCACATATCAAATTATAAAGTATCGAACGCGAATCATATGAACGTGATGAAAACTAGCTTGACGATATTCCCATGTGTCCTCGGGAGCGCTTTTCCTATTATAAGAGTTTGTTCCGGCTTGTCCTTTGCTACAAAAGGATTGGACCACCTTGCTGCACTTTATTTACTTTTATTACTTGTTGCTCGTTACAATTTATCCTATCAAAAAACTATCTGTTACCACTTATTTCAGTACTTGCAGAGAATATCTTGCTGAAAACCGCTTATCATTTCCTTCTGATCCTCGTTGGGTTCGACACTCTTACTTATCGAAAGGAATACGATAGATCCCCTATACTTGTGGGTCATCACCCCGCTCCCCCCCGAAACCCTAGAGCTCCACTCCCCCATTTCCCCCCCATGTCGCCACCTTCCCACTCCCGATCCAGATTGGATCGGGATCGACCCCATCGCCACGGACCGCCGCCTACGCCTCGTCGCCGGCGTCGCCCGTCATCACCCCCCTCCTCGCTGGACCTCCCCGAGCCCTCTGCCTAGACCCCACGCTCCCGCGGTGAGCTCCTGCTCCGAACGCACCGCCCCCTGCTGCTCCCTCGACAACTCCGGCGCCTCGCCCGCTGCACCCTGCTCCGGCGCCCGCCCGCGCATGGCCGCTGTCGGCCGTAGCCCCAGTCCCGCCCCCTGTCCCGGCCGCAACCGCATCACGCCCCCTGCTCGCCCGCCATCACCCGCGCCCGCGCCGTGCGCGCCTGTCTCCTTGCGCCACAAACGCCCGCTCGCATCGCCCCTGCCCGAGCTGCTCGCTGCTGCGGCCGTCCCCTGCGAGCACCGCCATTGTCTCCCACAGCCTCCCTCTCGTGCGTGCCCCGCTTCTAGCACCGACCCCGCCCTGCTTCTGCTCCACCGTCGCAGCACCTACTGCACTTGCCTCGCCGGCCGCTCGCGGTGGCCTCGCGCCCCGCTTGCCCGTGCTGCCGCGTCGGGACTATGCCTACCGCCGCCCCCTGCTGCCTATTGCCGTCGGCGCCTACCACGCTTCCCCCGCGCCTGCCGAAGGCCGCCACGGCTCGTCTCGCCGACGCGAGTGCCCGGCGCTGCTCCCGTCGTCGCCGGCCACCGAGGCCCCGGGCGCGCTCGCCTCTCATGGCCTCGGGTGCGAGCACCCGCAACCGTGAACCCGGCGCCCGCAAGGCCTTAGGCCACTTACACGCGGGCCCTAGCGCCTAGAACGTCTATTAAAAAAGAAAAGGATAAAAAAATATTAATAAATAATTAGTTAATTAATTAATTAAAGAAATAAATAACTTAATTAATTTTGATTAATTAAATTAAACAACTAATTAAACGTTAGTTACCTAATTAACCTGATTAGTTAATTACGTAATTAGTCAATGGCAGTGGGGCCCACCCCCTAATTAATCCTGATTAGGTTAATTAATGTGTTTAATTAAAATGGGTCACTGACAGGTGGGACCCACCTGTCAGGTTGACCAGGTCAACTGCTGATGTTAGCAAACACTATTATGGATAATTTTGGATTAAATTAATTAAATAAATGTTAAAATTAATTTAAATCTTTTAAAATCAATATAAAATAAACCGTAGCTCGGATGGAAAAACTTTGTACATGAAAGTTGCTCAGAACGACAAGACGAATCCAGATACGTAGCCCGTTTGTCCATCACGCATCCCTAGCATAGCAAACACACAACTTTTCCCCTCCGGTTCATTTGTCCGAAAACGCGAAACACCGGGGATATTTTCCCGGATGTTTCCCCCCTTCACTGGTACCACCTCATACCGCGTTAGGGCACCCCTAGCACTGATACTTGTCATGTCATGCATCGCTACGCATCTGTTTGCTTAATATTTATTGTTTCTTCCCCCTCTTCTCTCGCTAGACACCGAGATCGACGCCGCTGCTACCCAGTACGACTACGGTGTTGACGACCCCTCTCTCTTGCCAGAGCAACCAGGCAAGCCCCCCCTTTGATCACCAGATATCGTCTATTCTTCTGTCTACTGCTTGCATTAGAGTAGTGTAGCATGTTACTGCTTTCCGTTAATCCTATTCTGATGCATAGCCTGTCATTGTTGCTACAACTGTTGATACCTTACCTGCAATCCTAAATGCTTAGTAAAGGATGCTAGTTTATCATCAGTGGCCCTACATTCTTGTTTGTCTGTCTGCCATGCTATACTATCGGGTTGTGATCACGTCGGGTGTTGATCACGGGTATATACTATACCTATTACACATGATATATGTTGTGACTAAAGTCGGGTCGGCTCGTTGAGTACCCGTGGTTGATTCACGAATTGGGGGACTGAAAGGACATACTTTCCTGACGGCCCTCTGTGTGGATCTTTGTGGTGGAGCGACAGGGCAGGTTGAGACCACCCAGGTGAGAGGTGGGCCTGGCCCTGGTCGGCGTTCGTGGTTACTTCAAGATAACACGCTTAACAAGATCTTGGTATTTGATCCGAGTCTGGCCACTGGCCTATACGCACTAACCAACTACGTAGGAACAGTTATGGGCACTCGATGTCGTGGTATCAGCCAAAGCCTTCGTGACGTCAGCGACTGAGCGGCGTGCGCTGGGTTGGACCGCGTAACGCAACTTCCTTTGTAATGGAGGTTGCTAGGTCTGCTCTCCAGCCGCCCATGCAACGTGCAGGTGTGCAATGGGCGATGGGCCCAGACCCCTGCGCCATAGGATTTAGACTGGCGTGCTGACCTCTCTGTTGTGCCTAGGTAGGGCTGCGACGTGTTGATCTTCCGAGGCCGGACATGACCCAGGAAAGTTTGTCCGGACAAAGGGGATCGAGCGTGTTGGGAAATGTGGTGCACCCCTGCAGGGAAATTAATCTATTCGAATAGTCGTGATCTTCGGTAACAGGACGACTTGGAGTTGGACCTTGACCTTATGATAATTAGAACCGGATACTTAATAAAACACACCCTTCCAAGTGCCAGATACAACTGGTGATCGCTCTCTCATAGGGCGGCGAGGGGAGGATCTGTTGGGGAACGTAGCAGAAATTCAAAATTTTCCTACGTGTCACCAAGATCTATCTATGGAGAGACCAGCAACGAGGGGAAGGAGAGTGCATATACATACCCTTGTAGATCGCTAAGCGGAAGCGTTCAAGTGAACGGGGTTGATGGAGTCGTACTCGTCGTGATCCAAATCACCGGAGATCCTAGTGCCGAACGGACGGCACCTCCGCGTTCAACACACGTACAGCCCGACGACGTCTCCCACGCCTTGATCCAGCAAGGAGAGAGGGAGAGGTTGAGGAAGACTCCATCCAGCAGCAGCACAACGGCGTGGTGGTGGTGGAGGAGCGTGGCAATCCTGCAGGGCTTCGCCAAGCACCACGGGAGAGGAGAAGGACTTAGGAGAGAGGTAGGGGCTGCACCAAAGGCATAAGGGGTGTATCAAGAGGCCCTCCTACCCTCACTATATATAGGGAGCCCAAGGGGGGGTGCGCCAGCCCTAGGAGATCCAATCTCCTAGGGGGCGGCGGCCAGGGGAGGTTTCCCTCCCCCCCAAGGCACCTAGGAGGTGCCTTCCCTCCTTGGGACTCTTCCTTAGGGTTCCCCCTTCACCCTAGGCGCATGGGCCATAAGGGAAGTGGCGCCCCAGCCCACTTTGGGCTGGATCCCTTCCCACTTCAGCCTATGGGACCCTCCGGGATAGGTGGCCCCACCCGGTGGGCCCCCGGGACCCTTCCGGTGGTCCCGGTACAATACCGATGACCCCGAAACTTGTCCCGATGGCCGAAATAGGAGTTCCTATATATAAATCTTTACCTCCGGACCATTCCGGAACTCCTCGTGACGTCCGGTATCTCATCCGGGACTCTGAACAACATTCGGTAACCACATACAAGCTTCCTTTATAACCCTAGCGTCATCGAACCTTAAGTGTGTAGACCCTACGGGTTCGGGAGACATGCAGACATGACCGAGACACCTCTCCGGCCAATAACCAACAGCGGGATCTGGATACTCATGTTGTCTCCCACATGTTCCACGATGATCTCATCGGATGAACCATGATGTCAAGGACTTAATCAATCCCGTATACAATTCCATTTGTCTAGCGGTACGATACTTGCCCGAGATTCGATCGTCAGTATCCCGATACCTTGTTCAATCTCGTTACCAGCAAGTCTCTTTTACTCGTTCCGTAACACATCATCCCGTGATCAACTCCTTGATCACATTGTGCACATTATGATGATGTCCTACCGAGTGGGCCCAGAGATACCTCTCCGTTTACACAGAGTGACAAATCCCAGACTCGATTCATGCCAACCCAACAGACACTTTCGGAAATACCTGTAGTGTACCTTTATAGTCACCCAGTTACGTTGTGACGTTTGGTACACCCAAAGCATTCCTACGGTATCCGGGAGTTGCACAATCTCATGGTCTAAGGAAATGATACTTGACATTAGAAAAGCTTTAGCATACGAACTACACGATCTTTGTTCTAGGCTTAGGATTGGGTCTTGTCCATCACATCATTCTCCTAATGATGTGATCCCGTTTATCAATGACATCCAATGTCCATGGTCAGGAAACCGTAACCATCTATTGATCAACGATCTAGTCAACTAGAGGCTTACTAGGGACATGGTGTTGTCTATGTATCCACACATGTATCTGAGTTTCCTATCAATACAATTCTAGCATGGATAATAAACGATTATCATGAACAAGGAAATATAATAATAACTAATTTATTATTGCCTCTAGGGCATATTTCCAACAGTCTCCCACTTGCACTAGAGTCAATAATCCAGTTCACATCGATATGTGATTAACACTCAAGGTCACATCCCCATGTGACTAACACCCAAAGAGTTTACTAGAGTCAATAATCTAGTTCACATTTACCATGTGATTAACACTCGATGAGTTCTGGGTTTGATCATGTTTTGCTTGTGAGAGAGGTTTTAGTCAACGGGTCTGAATCTTTCAGATCCGTATGTACTTCACAAATTTCTTATGTCATTTTGTAGATGCAACTACTACGCTACAATTGGAGCTATTCCAAATAACTGTTCTACTATACGAATCCAGTTTACTACTCAGAATAATCTGGATTAGTGTCAAAGTTTGCATCGGCGTAACCCTTTACGACGAACTCTTTTACCACCTCCATAATCGAGAAAATTCCTTAGTCCACTAGTTACTAAGGATAACTTTGACCGCTGTCCTGTGATCCATTCTTGGATCACTCTTGTACCCCTTGACTGACTCATGGCAAGGCACACTTCAGGTGCGGTACACAGCATAGCATACTGTAGAGCCTATGTCTTAAGCATAGGGGACGACCTTCGTCCTTTCTCTCTATTCTTCCGTGGTCGAGCTTTAAGTCTTAACTTCATACCTTACAACTCAGGCAAGAACTCCTTCTTTGACTGATTCATCTTGAACACTTTCAAGATCATGTCAAGGTATGTGCTCATTTGAAAGTACCATTAAGCGTTTTGATCTATCCTTATAGATCTTGATGCTCAATGTTCAAGTAGCTTAATCCAGGCTTTCCATTGAAAAACACTTTCCAAATAACCCTATATGCTTTCCAGAAATTCTACGTCATTTCTGATCAACAACATATATTCATCAGAAATTCTATAGTGCTCCCACTCACTTCTTTGGAAATACAAGTTTCTCATAAACTTTGTATAAACTCAAAATCTTTGATCATCTCATCAAAGCATACATTCCAACTCCGAGATGCTTACTCCAGTCCTTAGAAGGATTGCTGGAGCTTTGCATACTTATTAGCATCTTTCAGGATTGACAAAACCTTCCGGTTGTATCACATACAACCTTTCCTCAAGAAAAATGTTTTGACATCCTATCTGCAAGATTTCATAAATAATGCAGTAATCGCTAATATAATTCCAACAGACTCTTAGCATCGCTACGAGCGAGAAAGTCTCATCGTAGTCAACTCCTTGAACTTGTCGGAAAACATCTTAACGACAAGTCGAGCTTTCTTAATGGTGACATTTACCATCATTGTCCGTCTTCCTTTTAAAATCCATCTGTACTCAACAGCCTTATGACCATCAAGTAGTTCTTCCAAAGTCTACACTTTGTTTTCATACATGGATCCTCTCTCGGATTTTATGGCCTCGAGCCATTTATCGGAATCCGGTTCCACCATCGCTTCTCCATAGCTCGTAGGTTCATCGTTGTCTAGCAACATGACTTCCAAGACAGGATTACGTACCACTCTGTAGTAGTACGCATCCTTGTCATCCTATGAGGTTTGGTAGTGACTTGATCTGAAGTTTCATGATCACTATCATAAACTTCCACTTCAATTGGTGTAGGTGCCACAGGAACAACTTCATGTGCCCTGCCACACACTAGTTGAAGAGACGGTTCAATAACCTCATCAAGTCTCCACCATCCTCCCACTCAATTCTTTCGAGAGAAACTTTTCCTTGAGAAAGGACCCGATTCTAGAAACAATCCCTTATTGCTTTCGGATCTGAGACAGGAGGTATACCAAACTGTTTTGGGTGTCCTATGAAGATGCATTTATCCGCTTTGGGTTTGAGCTTATCAGCCTGAAACTTTTTCACATAAGCATCGCAGCCCCAAACTTTTAAGAAATGACAGCTTAGGTTTCTCTAAACCATAGTTCACACGGTGTCATCTCATCGGAATTACGTGGTGCCCCTTTTAAAGTGAATGTGGTTGTCTCTAATGCCTAACCCATAAACTATCGTGGTAATTCGATAAGAGACATCATAGTATGCATCATATCCAATAGGGTGCAGTTATGATGTTCGGACACACCATCACACTATGGTATTCCAGGTTGTATCAGTTGTGAAACAATTTCCACAATGTCTTAATTCTATGCCAAACTCGTAATTCAAATATTCATCTCTATGATCATATCATAGATACTTTATCCTCTTGTCACGATAATCTTTCAACTTCACCCTGAAATTACTTGAACCTTTCAATAATTCAGACTCGTGATTCATCAAGTAAATATACTCAACATCTACTCAAATCATCTGTGAAGTAAGAACATAACGATATCCACTACACGCCTCAGCACTCATTGGACTGCACACATCAAAATGTATTACTTCCAACAAGTTGCTTTCTAGTTCCATTTTACTGAAACCGAGGCTTTCAGTCATCTTGCCCATGTGGTATGATTTGCATGTCTCAAGTGATTCAAAAATCAAGTGAGTCCAAACGATCCATCTGTATAGAGTTTCTTCATGCATATACACCAATAGACATGGTTCACATGTCTCAAACCTTTCAAAAACGAGTGAGCCCAAAGATCCATCAACATGGAGCTTCTTCATGCGTTTTATACCGATATGACTTACGTGGCAGTGCCACAAGTAGGTGGTACTATCATTACTATCTTTTTGGCATGAACATGTGTATCACTACGATCGAGATTCAATAAACCATTCATTTCAGGTGCAAGACCATTGAAGGTATTATTCAAATAAACAGAGTAACCGTTATTCTCCTTAAATGAATAACCGTATTGCGATAGACATAATCCAATCATGTCTATGCTCAATGCAAACACCAAATAACAATTATTAGGTTTTAATACCAATCTCGATGGTAGAGGGAGCGTGCGATGCTTGATCATATCAACCTTGGAAACACTTCCAACACATATCGTCAGCTCACCTTTAGCTAGTCTCCGTTTATTCCGTAGCTTTTATTTCGAGTTACTAACACTTAGCAACCGAACCGGTATCTAATACCCTGGTGCTACTAGGAGTACTAGTAAAGTACAAATTAACACAATGTATATCCAATATACTTCTATCGACCTTGCCAGCCTTCTCATCTACCAAGTATCTAGGGTAATTCTGCTCCAGTGGCTGTTCCCCTTATTACAGAAGCACTCAGTCTCGGGTTTGGGTTCAACCTTGGGTTTCTTCACTAGAGCAGTAGCTGAATTGCCGTTTCATGAAGTATCCCTTTGTTCCCTTGCCCTTCTTGAAACTAGTGGTTTTACCAACCATCAACAATTGATGCTCCTTCTTGATTTCTACTTTCGCGGTGTCAAACATCGCGAATATCTCAAGGATCATCATATATATCCCTGATATATTATAGTTCAACACGAAGCTCTAGCAGCTTGGTGGTGATGACTTCGGAGAAACATCACTATCTCATCTGGAAGATCAACTCCCACTCGATTCAAATGATTGTTGTACTCAGACAATCTGAGCACAAGCTCAACAATTGAGCTTTTCTCCCTTAGTTTGCAGGCTAAGAAAATCGTCGGAGGTCTTATACCTCTTGACGTGGGCACGAGCTGGAAATCCCAATTTCAGTCCTCGAAACATCTCATATGTTTCGCGACGTTTCAAAAACGTCTTTGGTGCCTCAATTCTAAACCATTTAGCATTACGCACTGAACTATCATGTAGTCATCAAAACGTGTATGTCAGATGTTCGCAACATCCACAGACGACGTTCGAGGTTCAGCACATTGAGCGGTGCATTAAGGACATAAGCCTTCTATGAAGCAATGAGGACAATCCTCAGTTTACGGACCTAGTCCGCATAATTGCTACTATCAACTTTCAACTAAATTTTCTCTAGGAACATATCTAAACAGTAGAACTGAAGCGCGAGCTACGACATTATTTGCGAAGACCTTTTGACTATGTTCAGGATAATTAAGTTCATCTTATGAACTCCCACTCAGATAGACATCCCTCTAGTCATCTAAGTGATGACATGATCCGAGTCAACTAGGCCGTGTCTGATCATCACGTGAGACGGACTAGTCAACATCGGTGAACATCTTCATGTTGATCGTATCTACCATACGACTCATGCTCGACCTTTCGGTCTTCTGTGTTCCGAGGCCATGTCTGTACATGCTAGGCTCGTCAAGTCAACTTAAGTGTTTGCATGTGTTCCGAGGCCATGTTTGTACATGCTAGGCTCGTGAACACCCGTTGTATGTGAACTTAAGAATCTAACACCCGATCATCACGTGGTGCTTTGAAACAATGAACTGTCGCAACGGTGCACAGTTAGGGGGAACACTTTCTTGAAATTTTAATGAGGGATCATCTTATTTACTACCGTCGTTCTAAGTAAACAAGATGCATAAACATGATAAACATCACATGAAATCAAATAGTGACATGATATGGCCAATATCATATTGCTCCTTTTGATCTCCATCTTCGGGGCTCCATGATCATCATCGTCACCGGCATGACACCATGATCTCCATCATCATGATCTCCATCATCGTGTCTTCTTGAAGTTGTCTCGTCAACTATTACTTCTACTACTACAGCTAACGATTAGCAATAAAGTAAAGTAATTACATGACGTTTATGTTGACACGCAGGTCATAAATAAATTAAGACAACTCCTATGGCTCCTGCCGGTTGTCATACTCATCGACATGCAAGTCGTGATTCCTATTACAAGAACATGATCATCTCATACATCACATATATCATTCATCACATCCTTTGGCCATATCACATCACATAGCATACCCTGCAAAAACAAGTTAGACGTCCTCTAATTGTTGTTTGCATGTTTTACGTGGCTGCTATGGGTTTCTAGCAAGAATGTTTCTTACCTACGCAAAGACCACAACGTGATATGCCAATTGCTATTTACCCTTCATAAGGACCCTGTTCATCGAATCCGATCCGACTAAAGTGGGAGAGATAGACACCCGCCAGCCACCTTATGCAACTAGTGCATGTTTGTCGGTGGAACCGGTCTCACGTAAGCGTACGTGTAAGGTTGGTCCGGGCCGCTTCATCCCACGATGCCGCCGAATCAAGATAAGACTAGTAACGGCAAGCATATTGAACAAAATCAACGCCCACAACTAATTTGTGTTCTACTCGTGCATAGAAACTACGCATAGACCTAGCTCTGATACCACTGTTGGGGAACGTAGCAGAAATTCAAAATTTTCCTACGTGTCACCAAGATCTATCTATGGAGAGACAGCAATGAGGGGAAGGAGAGTGCATCTACATACCCTTGTAGATCGCTAAGCGGAAGCGTTCAAGTGAACGGGGTTGATGGAGTCATACTCGTCGTGATCCAAATCACCGGAGATCCTAGTGCCGAACGGACGGCACCTCCGCGTTCAACACACGTACAGCCCGACGACGTCTCCCATGCCTTGATCCATCAAGGAGAGAGGGAGAGGTTGAGGAAGACTCCATCCAGCAGCAGCACAACGGCGTGGTGGTGGTGGAGGAGCGTGGCAATCCTGCAGGGCTTCGCCAAGCACCACGGGAGAGGAGAAGGACTTAGGAGAGAGGTAGGGGCTGCACCAAAGGCATAAGGGGTGTATCAAGAGGCCCTCCTACCCTCACTATATATAGGGAGCCCAAGGGGGGTGCGCCAGCCCTAGGAGATCTAATCTCCTAGGGGGCGGCGGCCAGGGGAGGTTTCCCTCCCCCCCAAGGCACCTAGGAGGTGCCTTCCCTCCTTGGGACTCTTCCTTAGGGTTCCCCCTTCACCCTAGGCGCATGGGCCATAAGGGAAGTGGCGCCCCAGCCCACTTTGGCTGGATCCCTTCCCACTTCAGCCCATGGGACCCTCCGGGATAGGTGGCCCCACCCGGTGGGCCGGTACAATACCGATGACCCCGAAACTTGTCCCGATGGCCGAAATAGGACTTCCTATATATAAATCTTTACCTCCGGACCATTCCGGAACTCCTCGTGACGTCCGGTATCTCATCCGGGACTCTGAACAACATTCGGTAACCTTATACAAGCTTCCTTTATAACCCTAGCGTCATCGAACCTTAAGTGTGTAGACCCTACGGGTTCGGGAGACATGCAGACATGACCGAGACACCTCTCCGGCCAATAACCAACAGCGGGATCTGGATACCCATGTTGGCTCCCACATGTTCCACGATGATCTCATCGGATGAACCACGATGTCAAGGACTTAATCAATCCCGTATACAATTCCCTTTGTCTAGCGGTACGATACTTGCCCGAGATTCGATCGTCGGTATCCCGATACCTTGTTCAATCTCGTTACCGGCAAGTCTCTTTTACTCGTTCCGTAACACATCATCCCATGATCAACTCCTTGATCACATTGTGCACATTATGATGATGTCCTACCAAGTGGGCCCAGAGATACCTCTCCGTTTACACGGAGTGACAAATCCCAGTCTCGATTCGTGCCAACCCAACAGACACTTTCGGAAATACCTGTAGTGTACCTTTATAGTCACCCAGTTACGTTGTGACGTTTGGTACACCCAAAGCATTCCTACGGTATCCGGGAGTTGCACAATCTCATGGTCTAAGGAAATGATACTTGACATTAGAAAAGCTTTAGCATACGAACTACACGATCTTTGTGCTAGGCTTAGGATTGGGTCTTGTCCATCACATCATTCTCCTAATGATGTGATCCCGTTTATCAATGACATCCAATGTCCATGGTCAGGAAACCGTAACCATCTATTGATCAACGATCTAGTCAACTAGAGGCTTACTAGGGACATGGTGTTGTCTATGTATCCACACATGTATCTGAGTTTCCTATCAATACAATTCTAGCATGGATAATAAACGATTATCATGAACAAGGAAATATAATAATAACTAATTTATTATTGCCTCTAGGGCATATTTCCAACAGGATCATCGGTTAGGATTATGCTATGCGATGTTACTTGGTGAACTTACCATCTACTCTCTTCTTCTGCTGCAAGATGGAGGTTACCAGAAGCGTAGTCTTCGAAAGGACTAGCTATCCCCCTCTTATTCCGGCATTCTGCAGTTCAGTCCATATATGATACCCCTTTTCCATTTGATACCAATGCATACATATGTAGTGTAGCTCCTTGCTTGCGAGTACTTTGGATGAGTACTCACGGTTGCTTTGCTCCCTCTTTTCCCCTTTCTATCCCCGATTGCTGTGACCAGACGATGGAGCCCAGGAGCCAGACACCACCGTCGACGACGACTCCTACTACGCTGGAGGTGCCTACTACTACGTGCAGCCCGCTGACGACGACCTGGACTAGTTTAGGAGGATCCCAGGCAGGAGGCTTGCGCCTCTTTCGATCTGTATCCCAGTTTGTGCTAGCCTTCTTAAGGAAAACTTGTTTAACTTATGTCTGTACTCAGATATTGCTGCTTCCGCTGACTCGTCTATGATCGAGCTCTTGTATTCGAGCCCTCGAGGCCCCTGGCTTGTAATATGATGCTTGTATGACTTATTTTTATTTGTAGAGTTGTGTTGTGATATCTTCCCGTGAGTCCCTGATCTTGATCGTACACGCTTGCGTGTATGATTAGTGTACGGTCAAATCGGGGCGTCACACCAATATATCAATCTTTATGCCTCGACCATTTCGAGACTCCTCGTCATGTCCGTGATCTCATCCGGGACTCCAAACAAACTTCGGTTCATCAAAACACATAACTCATGATACAAATCATCATCGAACGTGAAGCGTGCGGACCCTACGGGTTCGAGAACTATGTAGACATGACCGAGACACATCTCTGGTCAATAACCAATAGCGGATGCTCATATTGGTTCCTACATATTCTTTGAAGATCTTTATCAGTCAAACCGCATAACAACATACGTTGTTCCCTTTGTCATCGGTATGTTACTTGCCCGAGATTCGATCGTCGGTATTATCATACCTAGTTCAATATCATTACCGGCAAGTCTCTTTACTCATTCCATAATGCATCATCCCGCAACTAACTCATTAGTCACATTGCTTGCAAGCAAGGTTGTCAGAATCACGATTTTGAATCGGATCGGAGTTATGATGGTAGGATCGCAAATCGTAGAATCTTCACTATCAGGATCGTAAAAACGTAGATTCTATGAACTAAAATCGTAGAATCATAGGGGTTAGTTTGGATCGTAAAGTCGTAGAATCGTATAACAGAATCGCGATTCTAACAACCTTGCTTGCAAGGCTTATAGTGATGAGCTTACCGAGAGGGCCCAGACATACCTCTCCGATACACGAAGTGACAAATCCTAATCTCGATCTATGCCAACTCAACAAACACCATCGGAGACACCTATAGAGCATCTTTATAATCACCCAGTTACGTTGTGATGTTTGATAGCACACAAGGTGTTCCTCCGGTATTCGTGAGTTGCATAATCTCATAGTCAGAGGAACATGTATAAGTCATGATGAAAGCAATAGCAATAAAACTAAACGATCATTATGCTAAGCTAACGGATGGGTCTTGTCCATCACATCACTCTCTAATGATGTGATCCTGTTGAGCAAATGACAACACATGTCTACGGTCAGGAAATTTAATCATCTTTGATTAATGAGCTAGTCTAGTAGAGGCATACTAGGGACACTCTGTTTCACTACAAGAAATATGTCAACTAGTGACCTTCTGTCAGTGACCCTGGAAGAATTGGTCATAGATCTATGACCATTTGAGACCAATTGGTCAAAAGCTGTCCGGAGGGCTCCAAACCCTAAACCATTGCGACCATTTTGGTCAAAAAGGTCATAATTTTCTTACACGAAATGGTCATAAAGCAAACAGCGCTAGTCCGCTGCCTTATTTCTAGTTGTTAACGACCAATATAGATGGTCATAGCCTTGTAAATTGTGGTGGTTTGCGATGACTAGGCGCCATCTCATCAGTTTTGCCTATGTGTCATGTCCATGCGTCAATTTTTGCACTAGGTTGTGAAGCAACCTATATTTCTGTGATTCCAAAAATTCCCAAAAAATTCTCATAAATTGTTTGGATCATATCTTCATCAAATATGTCAAAAACCTTCCTTGCCTAGTTCAAAAATAATTTAACAATATTCATTTTCCTATTCTGTTCATAGCAGCACTTTGTGAAGGAAGTACCACTTTGGCATGTCCAAATAGTATTCATTTTCTACAGTGCTTTCCTATGCCCAAATAACCATCCTACACCAAATGTCAGCTCAATCCATTCATTATTTTGAGCCCAGCTTCAACATTCGTATTTATGTCCAGTGTGGTACTTTGCAAAGCAAGTACCACCTAGGCTCCTCCTTTTGAGCTGAAAATTTGTGAAGACAGTCTTCTTAGTAACTGATCATCCGCAGCCAAAACTCACGCCCATTAGCCATGTACATTTCCCGTACCGCTAATCAAACACTTGGCTGCTAATTCATGTTTGAGCATCGATCGGTCTCCTCGTGAGAATCTTATGTTGTAATTTTCTTCCTAGCACCTACCTGGGGAGTGCCCAACTCACTAGACATGCCTAGGCCGCCCAGAACACATGGCAATGCCACGGTCACGCGGTGACCATGCGGCGGGCATGCGAGTTTACGCGCTCTAGAGTTGGGGCCCTCGGCCACCGCCCAAACCTCGATGTATCGCCACCAAACCATGTATTTATGATTAAATAGGTACTTATGTAACTAGAAATGATTTTTGAAAAAAATAAATAGCAAACTATGAGGCGGCTGCAGTTCAAATTTGACCCGCTTCCAGCTGAATCGGCGGAAATTTGTCTTTTTCACGAGAGGTGTATCAAAACTTTTTGCATCCAACCATTTTTTTGTCAATTGTTCATTAAGTATGTCCTAGTATTTTATAAACTTGATTTGGTCCAATTTTGCAACAATTATTTGAGAGGTCCTTCACAAAAAAACCTCCTTTTGGGCACTCGAAAAATGAAAAATGGTTTTTTCGTCCAAAGAAAATGAAAACTTCCTTAGGCAACATTGTTTGCCATTCCAATATGCACCCTTGTGCACAATATGAGATCATTTGAACAAACTATGCCATGAATGTGGCCATAAGATTATTCATTTGGCTTGAAAGTCATTGATATCCATACGTGATACCTCGTTTCTGAGAACACTTTTTTAAAATAATTGCCGTATTATAAGTTTGTTATTTTTCCTGGGGACTTGGCCACATATAATGACACAATGCGAAGGTTTCCCAATTTTTTGATTTTTTTTAAAATTTTTTATGCCCGTTTCAAAATGCGGTCAAAACGGCGGGAATGGCCGTTCCTAGCTAGTGGTTGAATCTTGGATTTTTTTTTGGTGTTTCTCTGATTAAATAGATACTTTTGTACCTAGAAATGATTTTTGGAAAAAATAAATAGCAAACTATGAGGCAGCTATAGTTCAAATTTGACCCGCTTCCAACTGAATCGGCGAAAATTTATCTTTTTCACCAGAGGTGGATCAAAACTTTTTACACCCAACCATTTGGTCAATTGTGCATTAAATATGGCCTAGTATTTTATAAAAAATGATTTGTCCAATTTTGCAACAATTATTTGGTAGGTCCTTCACAAAAAACCTCATTTGGGGCACTCGAAAAATGGAAAATGATTTTTTCGTCCAAAGAAAATGAAAATTCCCTTAGGCAACATTGTTTGCCATTCCAATATGCACCCTTGTGCACAATCTGAGATCATTTGAACAAACTATGCCATGAATGTGGCCATAAGATTGATCATTTGGCTTGAAAGCCATTGATCTCCATACGTGATAGCTCGTTTTTTAGAACACTTTTTTAAAATAATTGTCGTATTACAAGTTTGTTATTTTTCCTGGGAACTTGGCCATATATAATGACACAATGCGAAGGTTTCCCAATTTTTTATTTTTTTAATTTTTTTATGCCCGTTTCAAAATGCGGTCAAAACGGCGGGAATGACCGTTCCTAGCTAGTGGTTGAATTTTGGATTTTTTTGGTGTTTCTCTGATTAAATAGATACTTTTGTACCTAGAAATGATTTTTGGAAAAAATAAATAGCAAACTATGAGGCAGTTGCAGTTCAAATTTGACCCGCTTCCAACTGAATCGGTGGAAATTTGTCTTTTTCACGAGAGGTGGATCAAAACTTTTTACACCCAACCATTTGGTCAATTGTGCATTAAATATGGCCTAGTATTTTATAAAAATGATTTGGTCCAATTTTGCAGCAATTATTTGGTAGGTTCTTCACAAAAAAACCTCATTTGGGGCACTCGAAAAATGGAAAATGATTTTTTCGTCCAAAGAAAATGAAAATTCCCTTAGGCAACATTGTTTGCCATTCCAATATGCACCCTTGTGCACAATATGAGACCATTTTTTTGATTTTTTTTCATGTGTAAAAGTAGAAGAAAAACAAAAGGAAAAGCACAATTATATGTGCTCTATTCTCATTGGTGGGTTTAGTTGTCACATGGATCGATGACATAGCGCCCATCCATCCGTCCAACTCTCCACCTCTCCATCCAGCCATCCATCCGTAGCCCAAACCCTAACCCGCACCCGCATCCTCCTTCCTCAGCTCCTCGCCGCCGTCACCTCCTCCCAGATCTCCCTCTCCCCGACCCAGACCTCCTTCTCTCTGCCATCCCAACCCCGCCGCCGGCCTCCCCCCATCCCAGCTGCTGACGACCTCCTCATCGCCCCCAGCACCGACCATCCTCCCTTCCACCACCCTTCCTGTCCGAGTCGCCCCCTCGCAATCAAATCTCGTGAGCCAATTCCCCTCCCCTCCCCGCACCCCCACGCGCGTGATCCAGGTGGAGATGGACGCCGCCGCCGCCGTCGCCCCCCCCCCCATCCCCGCCGTCGACGGACACCACCTCCTCGAGCAGGTGAGGCGGATTGGCGGCCTTAGCCACGCCGATCTGGCGGACACAACCTCGATCCGGAGGGAGGGATTTGGCAGCCATGGTGATGGGGGTCGCCTCCCTCCTCCCTCCCCTTGACGCCCTCCATGGTGATGGCTCCGTTCCCTCGACGCCCGGCGGTCATCCTCCCTTAGGCCACCCGCCCAACTTCGTCCACCCGCAGCAGCTCACCCTCCCCTCCTCCTCCTCCCCGACACACCTCTTCTCGTCGTCGTCCACAGGTACGTCTGAACCACCTCCTCCTCCCGCCGATCCTTCGCTTCCCCGTGGCCCTGGGCCGGCACTGGTGGTCGTCGTTGGCTGATGGATAGCTCGTTTCCTGGCTCCTGCAGGCGATTCCAGCATGGTGGTCGTCGGCTCCGCGGACACCTTCGAGGACATCCATGCCAAGGTGCAAGGTGCGGCGCCGATCCCCTCCCTTCTCGCCCTAGCTTTTCTACCGATTCTTCACATTGTTGTTAACAGTACTATGCGTGCGCAAGTTTCCCTCTCACGTGTGTTGCCTTTTGCAGTGGAGAAGCTCCCCGCCGTCTTCTACTACACAGCTGTCTGGTGTGGGTCGTGTAAGTGCCGTCTCCGTGCCATTAATTGGGATTTCAGTGTGTGACTGGAGAGAGCTACTGTTCTGTTGTTTGGTGTTGCAGGTCGGGCGATGGCACCTATGATCGAGAAGATGAGCAGGCAGTACCCCAAGATACCCGTGTACAAGGTGGACATCGACATGGTGATTAGGGACTGTTTTACAACACATCATCCTCTGTTTTTACACGCAGTTGTAGAAGAAAATACTCTTACTTATTGCAAGTCGCGACTGTCATGCGTATGTTATGAATTCAGAAACTATAACATGTTTTTTTGCCATGGTGGAGTAAACTGAACAATTAAGTTGCTAGTTCAGTATGTGAGTTGCATCATGAGATGCTGCTGATAAGAGAGAGGCACTCTCTCCGTTTTAATTTCTGTTTATTGTCTTTAGTTAATGCGTCCCCATGTCTTGGTAGGTAATCAGTATCATATCCATGTTGATGTCATGCGATGCTGCTGATAAGTCTGAAATTTTGCGTGCCCAAAATCTAGGCGTCCCAGTTTAATTGGGCAGCACTTACTGTCGTTGTAGCTACGCTTCTGGTTGTTGCGAGAAAATACTCGCTTCTGGGTGCGAGAAAATGGTCTTGCGGTCTTAATTTTTTGATCCAGTGGATTAGGGTCAGATATCATGCCATGTTGTGATGTTTGCTTATTAGGTATGTGCATTGATCTATTCTTGCTAGATGTGTAGCAACGAATTGAGAGATATGATACTGATTCCTTTCTTGTTCAGTGTAAATTTATTACATAAACATGTGGAGGGCACTATGACTGTAGCAGAGTTGGTGATATGATACCGATTCCTTTCTTGTTCAATGTAAATTTAGTTTGAGGAGAGTTGGTAATAAACACTTACAAGTTCATGAATAACTAAGCAATTGTCATGCTGAAAAAACACTTCCTACTGTAGATTATTAATCTTAATGTCCATGAGTATAGTACGACTCCATATTTGGCAACCACATGTCACAAGAACACCTTGAGACCGCTATTCGCTAAATACCTGTTACTTTTGTTATTCTTTGTTCTATCTTGTTCTACCTTGTCCTTTTCTAATTGGGGAAAAGCAATAATCCTATTTGGCTTTTGCTCAAGCGAATTTTTATGTACGTACTATTTTCCCCATGATCAAGTAGTTGATTCATTTGAATATACGCATATGATGCAGCACTGGACATGAAGTACATCACAAGGGTCAAGGATTAGGAAGGCTACCCTGCCATGGCAACTCGTCAACAAGGCCAGCGAAGAGGCTCTCTATGCTTTTGACAGCTTGAAGTACATAAGCGCTGAGCTGTGGCAGGTTATTGCTATGAAGTTCAGTGACTTGCACATCACTGCATTATGTTCTTTTTACTTCCAGAGCTACAGTGTTCTCATACTATCATTGCATTGCCAGCTGTTCTTGCTGCATACCTATATCTCAAGTATTTTAGATTTCCTGCTAGTTGCATATCTGCACTTCACTGTACGTACGTCGTGTTGGATCTCAGTCCAGAATCCAGATCCATAGCTTGTACTACAACTAATGTGTCATGCGTTTTGTGGTAGCAACAGCAGGTAGCAGGAGCAATTCTCTTGCTGGTATGCATGTATGCCTCTGCTTTGGTCTTACTGCATGTGAGCTCGGTTGTGTCCGTTGACGCAGTGTAGCTATTCTGTTCCTGTAGATTTGGGGTGGGGGAGGGGGGATCTTTGCCCACTTAAATTACTTTTATGTGCTCATCGAATTGGATGGTTGCTCTGGTGTGAATCATACTAGTATGCACTAGCAGCAATCTGTCAATGTTTGCTACTGCAAAATCAATTTGCATTAACTTTTAAACTCGAAACTGTTCCCTTTTCTGTTTGGTTCAAGCTTACTCTCGTTATAATGTATTGTGTAGTTGTTGTTTCAAACTGTTTTGCTACAAGTACCATAATTTGCATTGAAGATATTGTATTCTGTTGATGTATCATCGTTTAATAAAACCACAGCATGATGCTCACATGAGATATCCACATGTGTTTGTGCTGTTTGATTCAAGCTTACTCTCGTTATAATGTATTATGTTGCTGTTTTGCTACAAGCTGTGTGTTGATTTGATAACAGGAGTTTCCTTATTCTGGTCCTATACTGCATTTTGACTCCTATGTTTCTGTGCGCGTGTGTTTAATTGACGTTGTTTCAACTTTGAACTGCTTCTACATATGGCCTATACTGCAATTGAGATTTAAATTTGTGGTTGTTCCTCTTTTACAGATGCTCAAAGTGTGAAGTGTGAAGCAAGTGTGAAGCCGTGAAGTGTGAAGCCGTCAAGTTCTACTTAGTGAAGAGTAGCATATTGTAGCATATATGTGTTGTAAAGATTGTAATAGATTTATTTAGTGGTATATTTGATGAAATTTATGTGTTCTTTTTGATTATGTATGTGATCTGAAAACTTGTGAAATGGAAACTTGACCAATGGGTCCACTTATGAAAATAATCTGTTAAATTTGTACATTTCTGACATGTGGGACCAATTTGAGAGATGATCATGACAAGTGGGACCCATCTGACTAGTGGGACCAGCTTGAATATATAATGGATGAAAATAGAAAAGCAATAAATAATAAAAGGCCACGGGCCAACAATAAAAAAGGCTACAACGTTGGGCTTGGCCCATGAAGCCGACCAGAATTAACAAGGAAAAATAATAATAAAAGGCTGAATTAATGGGCTCGGCCCATGTAAAACACCTAATCAGACCGGGCTGATTCTTATGCCACATCGGACTGCCACGTCGGATGCCTACGTGGCCTGAGGAGCCTGCTAGTGACCAAAACAAAACAGTAGGCCTATTTTGGTCGTAAACGTCTACGACCTTCTCACAGAGAAGGTCGTTAATTTCAGTTTACGACCGCCAGCTTTTGACCTTATGTTTTTGGTTACAAAAAGGTCGCAAATGAAAAACAATGACCTTTCAGTGACCAATAGTCAAGGTCACAAGTTGACATATTTCTTGTAGTGTTTGTCTATGTATTCACACATGTACTAAGTTTTCGGTTAATACAATTCTAGCATGAATAATAAAAATTTCTCATGATATAAGGAAATATAAAAGACAACTTTATTATTGCCTCTAGGGCATATTTCCTTCAGGGTTTACCTCCACCGAGGTAGCCGAAGCCCGGGTAAACTGGTCTCTCCGACCTATTCATCTCTCCAGGGCACCATCCACCAGAATCATCTCCGACAACTTTGTTTAATTTTGACTTCAAAACTATGTTCTCCTGCCAATGATTAGGGCATGTGACCTAAACTTGCACTCTCAATCTTTACATATTGAGTGGTTGAAATGGCACAAACATGCAAAAAGTGATTGTTGTTTTGAGAGTTAGCCTAAAAGTGTGTGTCATGTAAACATTCTATACTTAAAAGTTATCATTGTGCTCCCAATAAATCTTCAAATTCATTCTAAAACTTTGGCAATCGTAATTTTGACACGATGCATTTCATTATCAAACAACATGTGAGAACTACCCCTTATGTGCGCTGAGGTAGTTAAGATTATTAAATTAGACCATTATCAAGCATCTTTAGTATTGATTTAGATTCACCAAAACATTTTGCATCAATAAATCAACTTCATGATAGATAGCATTCACATTTTAAATTATCTTTTTTACCATCTTCATGCTCGAGGATGAGCATGGATTAGGCTTGGGGATGCTAGTACATCTCTACGTATCTATAATTTGAGTAAAGTCTATTTCAAACCTTGAACTTATATTGCTGGTCAGAATCAAGCCCTAAACTCTCAATTCTTGAAAGAGAAAGTAACAAATGACAGCAACTTAGTGAAAACATGGAACCCAAGCATAGGCCGATGGATCTAAAATGTGGGCTATTGATTGAAGCTCACGTTTTTGCATACAAACGCCGGCAATGCTGATTATTATTTTGCACAAAGGATCTGGGATTTTTTGTGAAATGTATGAAATGGGTTGGTGGGTGAAACAACCCTTAGATTCTAGCTAGATCCAACGATCCATGTATGGGTTTCCGTCTTTTCATTGAGTAGTGGTTTCCATGTGATGTCCCCCCCCCCCATTTTATGTGAAACACAACAAGTTTTTAACACACAAATGTTAAAAGGATGGAGGAGCTCCTTGGATGGTACTGTTTAATGGGAATTTTGAAAGGTTTTACAGTATTTTCTCTACAAAGTGTCCTTGGGATCATAAGAATGAGACTGCATAATTTTTGTAAAACTACATAATAATCCACGTTTGTGGGATTATTTTGAGAGAATATTAGGATTTACTGATCAAGGATAATCAAGAGTGAGTGCCTCATGGATATAATCCGTGGTTACATGAAATATAGAGAGTCGTAGGAGGACTCACAAGATCTAGCTAGAATATGAGGCACAACATCCAACATACGGTTTACATGGCTAAAGCGAACACACGAGAACACCACCACAAATGGTTGATATTAGCAATGATGAGCCCCACTGGCGATCAATCCATAAATCAAAGTATTGATTCTTCTCTGAGTAACCAACTTACATTCTGAGTAAAAGAATTACTCTTTGAAAGCCTTCTTGACAGGTAAGAGCCACTGCACAACGTAGCTCCAATGCTTCTTGTAGTTATGGTGTGGTAACCTCATCAACGTGCTCGTGGCAAGCCAAGCAAGTAATCTCCATTGTGGTTCTGATTACTGTGCCAACTCCCATCCATCCAAAAGCTTTGAAGAGTGTAACATCCACATTAACTATAATTGCATTTGCCGGCGAAACCCATCTGACAGGAGACACTGGGCATCATGCCTTGAAAACATTTACAGCCTTACCACAGTTCTGGACAATCAAGTCGACGTAAGCCATTGCTTTCTCAGCCACATTGCGAGGATGCATGTGGGCATTGTTATTTCTTGCATCATTCCGGGCCTCCCAAATATGCCATATTGTCAGCATTAGGGCTGTGACATCGAGAGAACTCACTTGATAAAGGAAACCAAAGATCCACTGCGGTAGTGTGAACAAGTTCTCTTCGACGTGGATGGAATCCATATATCTACTTCATCTCTTGACAGATATGACGAGCGGACTGACAGAACATGAATAGATGATTCGTCGCTCCTCCCTGCTACAAAGAAAGCACACACCAACGCCTATGACATAGCGCTGTAGAAGCTGGCTGTCTGCAGGCAAACAGTCAGAGGGCGAGTCTCCACATAACGATTTTCATCTTCCTCGAAGCATCGACTTTCAACAATGATTGCCATCGTTTCTCTTCATCATTAAAGGTTGATGGCATACCTTGTCCATCACCGTTACGTGAAAAGAAAATCAGACTTGGCCAACCACAGGGCTATATCTTACGGAAAATCTTTCTGTGTGCTTCTCCTAACTCTTTTTTTTTTCAAAAATAGCTCACCATTCCTGTCGAATGGTCTTTTTTACTCTTTAGCGGTACCCTTGTTTGCGCTGGTCAACTTGGCGGTCAAGCCAACTTGCCGTGCGCCGATGCTCCGCTGCTGCCAGCTGTGAAAGACAGAGTGAATGGAAGTGAAAAGTAACTCGGTTCGTAGAGGCGGGTGGCTGGGACTCGATCCTACGTGTGTGAGCCCGGTGTTGATGCACCACAGAGCAGAGGGCGCCCGTCACGTGCTTTCGTAGGCTCGGTCCACCGTCCACACACCGGCTCTGCCTCGCCCCTCAAAAAGCTGGCCACCCTTTTGTCTTCTTCTCACGGAGAGAGAGAGAGAGAGAGAAGGGAAGGGAAGGCCGCCCGCCGAGCGACGACAGCCCAAGCAAAAAGGCGCGGAGCCGAAACTTGCATTGCAAGGAGAGAAGGCCCTCGCCGCCCACCTCCCCTTCGGGAGGCTGGCCATGGCGGAGGGGGAAGAGGAGGCGCCGCGGCCGCAGCCGCGGCCGACGCTCGCCCTGGAGGCTTTCCGCGACAGGATCGTCCAGGCGGTGAAGGAGAACCGCGTCACGATGATCGTGGGGGGCACCGGATGCGGTAATTAACATCTCCTCCCTCCTCTCTGCTTCGGCAGCTTGCTCAAGCTCTGGCCTCTGGGTGATGAGATGGTGGCGTGATGGTTTTGTGCCATTTGGGAAGAAGGCTGGCTCGCTTCTCGCTGCTGTCCGCTGGGTTCCTTCTACCTGTTTGTTCGTTGGGGGTTTTGGGGGGGCGTAGTGGGTGGCGTGGCGCATTGGGGATTTGGGAGCAGAGTTTCCGAGGGATTGGGAACAACTCGGAGACCTTGTTCTTCGCAGGTTTGAGACTTGAGAGGAACCTGGATGGTGGAGGATGAAGACAGCAAAGGGCTCTGGGCCAGGATGGTGCTATACTTTTTCTACGGCAACCACTGCTACAAATTTGTCTCGGATTCCCCTTTTCTTCGTATTTTGAATTCTGATTTCCTCTGGCGCTAGTACGTGAGGATTTTGGAGCAGAGTTTCGGCCGGATTGGGAACAACTCCAGAGCGATTGAACCTTGGTCTCGGGGACCTTGCTCTCTTCGCAGTTTTAGGGGAAGTGGATGACGAAGACGGCAGGGGTTTTGGGCCGGGATGGTGCTATATTTGTCTCGGTCGATGGCGACCCTTCTTCCACGAATTTGCCTCGGATTTCCATTTCCTTCCTATTTTGATTTCCCATTTCCCATGTGGAGTTGCTGAACAGAGTTTCAGTTCAGATTTGTTCATTGATTGTTGCGTCCGCTTGTTGGAGATTTCGTGGAACACTCTGTTTGAGGGGTGCAGCTACATGCGTCGCTTCAAGTTTCATGGGGCTGATTTCATCCATATGGCTTCTCCCTTCACTTGATGCCAAGTTTCCGATTGCTTTGTTTACGCCAACACATTCAGTCTAAATTTTGACATATTCTGTCTTGGGCTCGGATGTAAATTTTGGCCTAATTCTTATATATTGATAATGGATATGGTCGCTTGTTTATCTCATTGCAGGAAAGAGCTCCATGATCCCCCAATTTCTTCTAGAAGAAAATATGGAGCCCATTATGTGCACACAGCCTCGGAGGTTTGCGGTGGTAGCCATTGCTCAAAGGGTGGCTCATTCTCGCAAGTCGATGCTAGGACAAGAAGTTGGATATCATATAGGCCACCCAAATATGAAGAATCTTACCTCAACAAGGTAGCTCCTCGTTGTGAATCAGTGGCCCCACTCCCTAATATTAGGCAGATATCATTAGAATGTTCCTTCTACTTCTGCGTTGATCTCGACAGACATTATTGTGCAGGATACTTTAGCTTAGGCAGCCCCATCATATATACTCCTGAAACGTGTACTACCTAGAGGAAGCATTTCAGCAATCTTTTGCATTTTGTCAAAAAATATTAAAATGTCATATAGATAAGTGGTCCGGATCTTGCAATGTCCAGGACCACATCCTTATGGGTACCAACTGCATTGCTATAATTATTCTACCATCTGATTATTGTCGACTATCTAGGATCTGAAACTTTCGCACTTCACCTGATACTGCTGTCTGCTGCAACTTGCAAGTGTGACAAGTGACATTCTCAAGACACAGGACAGGGGATCAGTCCATGTCTTAGCCTTACATTACATGGCTTCATGCTATAGCTGAAACTAGAGTGGATCTTTGTTATCTTGATACCAAAAAACCACTGTATTGACATAGAATGCTTAGGAGCCTTATAGAAATCAGTCCGACTATCTTCAAAGCTGAACTGCAGGCAGTATAGATTGGTCTGGGTTGGTGGACCCATGACAGCTGAAAATGGAAATCATGCTATAGACATGTATTCTTTCAATCCTTGTTGTTCATTAATTTTTGATATCTCCCTTATATATATGAATTGTGCATGCACTTTTCATAGAAGTCATGCAGACATGCTTTACCATTCATAGCTATATCCAGTTATCCATGTGCATTAATGAGTTTGTTCAATTCCGGCTTTAGATTATATTGGCAATTCAATGCCTATTATTCCAAAATAAATAATCCATATGCATATATAAATAAATTATATTGCTTCTTATCTTTTAGGCTTGTAGTACCTGTCAGTTTGGAGTGTCATTCTTACCAAAAAAGATATACATAATGTCAGTTTCTTCATCTCCATTACACTGAAGAGGTAGGAGATGATTTGGACAGTTAACCTGCAGTTCAGTTATGTTGGGAATGCCACCATTATGACATCTTAATCTCTACTTCGAGCTTATTTGACTCGAAATTTCCAATTTTCCATCACATAGCCTTCTAACTTATTTGAAGTATCTTAATTACCTGAATCTCATGATCCATTCTTACCGGCTTGACAATATATGGTAAATTGTTTGTGCTGCATTGCTATAGATTGACTTTTTAGACTTGTTTAATGTATGGATCAGGTCAAAAATTGTTTTCAAAACAGCTGGTGTTATGCTAGAGCAAATTCGTCAACACGGCATTGATGCATTGCAATATAAGGTTATCATTCTTGATGAAATTCATGAAAGGTCTGTGGAATCTGATCTTGTCCTTGCTATTATCAAGCAGTTTATGATGGAAAAGAGTGACTTCAAGTAAGTACTCTGGTAACAAGCATTGGTACATTCTATCAATTTTTTTAATAATATTGATGGTTTCTGTCTACTGTAGAAAATGATCTTAACTCCTTCCTGCTGATTGCTAATACATATTATGTCACTCTTCACATAGACTGGTTTTGATGTCTGCCACTGTTGATAGCACGCGGTACGTTGAGTACTTTAAAGATATTGGAAAGGTTGAATTGATTACCATCCCGAGCATCCCATGCACTAACATGTTCCAGAGAAAAGTCCATTATCTTGATCAGGTATATACAGATTCTTGCTCTAAAATGAAGTGAATTATCCTCGTTCACTGTCCCTAATATATCCCTTGTTGCATGATGTACCTTCTAATTTTCAATGTCTGATTACCAAACATGCTATAGTTTATTTTGTAATCTTTGTCTCATATATTTTAGAATTTTACAACGGATTTTAATCATTCTGATATATTGCATAGCCATTTTAACATATTGTAGCATTACACCATAACATGCCAACTTATTTCTATTATTATTATTGCTGCTATCACTAACAGAAAAAATGATAGTAGTAGTACTATAGCAGTGGTGGTAGTAGTACTATATACTAATAATAATTAGGTGTTCGTTACCTTTCCTGGTCCCTGTTTGTTGTTTGTTAATTTTTCATACAATCAATACATTAGGTTCACCCCTTCAGCCCTTCTACTTTGCTCCCCTACTATTTGCTTATTACCTGATGCAACGGAATGCAGATCGATAACATGCTGAAGATGGATTCTGAATCATTCTCGACAAAGTATTGTGCTGGAGAAGATTTTAAAACAGATGCTATTCTTAATCCTGACGTGTATCATCTTATCCACACGTTATTGTTGCACACACACCAAAGTGAACCAGATACTGAAAGGAGTATTTTGGTTTTTCTTCCTACATACCATGCATTGGAGCAGCAGTGGGCTCGGTTGTCTGGTTGTTCAACTTTCAAAGTACATATTCTTCATCGCAGCATTGACACAGATGAAGCTTTGGAAACTATGAAGGCCTCAGAGTCTTGCCGAAAGGTACAAGTTGTTACATTCCAATTTAACTTGGTACAACTGCATCTTTTCTACCTGGAATACTTGTTCCTACTTTTAAGCTATATGTGTGGTGTTAGTAGCGTAATGCACTTGCATTTATGTAACATAGGAGTAGGGTACATATTCTATGGAGTATTTATGGAACTGAATTTGATGATTGAAACCTTGATACCATGTGGAATAGCAACTTGTGTATTCCAATGTTCTTTAGGCCAAGTACAATGCACAGGTGGTATGTAGAGTGTACCACAAACAGGAAGCCCAGACCATCTCTAAGATATAATATCACTATCATTATTTGCTAAATGCCATTGTATAGTTGCAATGGCTCATTGCTATAACGACATTTCTCTCCATTTTCCTACAATCGTTCGGCAACATATGATTCCAATTTTGTTTATTTTTCCATCATTTCCTTGTCCAATGTAAGGACCAGGGACCAGGGACCACTTTTTCTGGGGGGATAATAACATCGAAAATAAATAAATTCTGATTTTGGGAGGTGGTGTGCTGGAGGACCTTTGTTTAGGACATCGTAGCATCCAGTATCTTTAACCCCCTTCTCTCGTTTGGAGTTGCTAATCATCATCATCATTAGTAAGTTTGGAACAAAATTGGATCAATATAATTCATAGAGATTACATTTATACGGTAGCTAGTTTGAGGATCTTTTGGATCACAGGAATCACCCAAAAAATCAATCTTAGAGGTTTTTCGTAGATCACTAAACCTAGCCATATGTAGCATAGCATCGCATGGGGCAAATTCTACAGGATAGATCCGTTCATAGGGTCTAAGCACGTGGGGAAAATTCTACAGAATAGATCCATTCAGATGGGGCAAACATAAAACTAGCCATAAGTTTTGCATTTGACCCCTAAAGTTTGCATCGTAGCACCTGTTAGGCTGTTACCCTCTCTCACTTCACATTTTCTGAACACAGAACCGTATTTTGATCCTTGGCCCCAAGGGCACCGGCATGGCTGCCCCCTACTGTTATTAGTCTGTAAATCGTCTATGGTAACCACATAAGTTTATTTGAGGGGAGGGAACCACGCAAATTTCAATTTAGTGCACATAACAGGATGCATGGGAGGCGAAATTTAGCATGGATACATAAAATGTTTACATAATTGGAGCAATGTCCTCTTATCTTGTAATTTAACAATCCTTCCACGGACTCATTCAAATATTTTAATTGCAGGTTATACTGGCGACAAACATGGCCGAATCGTCTGTCACTATTCCAGGAGTTGCTTATGTTATTGATTCATGTAGATCATTGCAAGTCTATTGGGACCGAACCAGGAAAATCGACTCAACTAAGCTTGTATGGATTTCCAAGTCTCAGGTTAGTATCACAGATATACTGATGCTATTCACTTTTAACTTACTTTTGACCCTCATGTTGAAACTAGTTATAACTTTTTTAGGCTGAGCAGCGGAAAGGAAGGACAGGCCGAACCTGTGATGGACAGATTTTTCGCTTGGTAACAGAGCCATTTTACAACGCTTTTCCTGATCATGAAAGCCCTGCCATTTCAATGTTATCCTTGAGAGACCAAGCACTCATGATATGTTGTGCAGATTCCATAGCTATGAATGACGACCCCACTGGTAATTCTTTCTCTGCAATTCCACTAATCTTGCTTGATGTTTCTGTGCTCGGATTATAACAGTAAAATGAACCGCCTTTGCATCACTGTGATTCACACAGCCAAGGAATAGTGAACTATAGGAGCAGTTCTCAAATTCTTTGACATTGATGCACCCACCTCACTTGTACCTATCTTAAGAGTTCAGTATCATCTTTTTTTTTCAAGTTTTAAAAATAACTTAGTCATTGAATTAAGAATTCCTGTTTTGATTCTCATTATGTTTACTACTCGTATTTAAATATTTTACCAGTGTCCCTAAGTGCGTATTTTTTTAACA
Organism: Triticum urartu; assembly: GCF_056163025.1. Lineage (NCBI taxonomy): Eukaryota > Viridiplantae > Streptophyta > Magnoliopsida > Poales > Poaceae > Triticum > Triticum urartu. Next base: position 84,301,644 of record NC_141873.1, read on the forward strand.
CCTTGTACATCCTTTGATATATAGATGGGGAGTGCTAAATTCTGTAAAATTTGTTACGTATATTTTCGAGAAAACGTAATGCTTGCATCTCGATAAATTGGATAGTTATAAAGTGTATTTACAAGCCCGAGTGAGTGAGGTTACAATAGTGTGCAAAGAAAATTAATGGAAATTTGTTACTGAAGTTAAAAGAAACACCAAATACTTCTCTGTACAAGTTAGTAAGATCTTAAAAACCTTAGTACATGCATTTGAAAACAAAACATATTTGGGTATGTGGGATCATTCATTACTATACACTGTCACTCTTCTTCGTATATATCTATATTAAGGTAATATTCTCACTAACAGTCACTTGTTGGCAGTGCTGCTGCAAAAAATTCTCAATCCACCGGAATCCAGTGTTATTAAAGATGCACTAGATACTCTTGTTCAAATTGATGCATTTCAGCCAGCATTCCCTGGAGGGTATCATCCCAGATTTTATGGCTATTTGCTCGATAGTTTGCCGTTATCATTTCATGCTTCTGTTCTTACCCTGAAATTTGGTGAGATGGGGTATCTCCATGAAGGAATCCTGATAGGCATTATGTTGGACATTCAACCACTTCCTGTACTGCAACCTTTTGGTGATCAAGCATTGGTATGTTCTAGTTACTTCAAATGACATGCTTGTATCCCCGTGTTCTTTTAGTTATGTATCCTACTTTCTGTTTTACAGCGCAAGAAGATTAGAGATGATTATTTTGATGAACGTACCTTCCAAAAAATTGGCAAGAAGGAAGCTACACTAATCGCAAATCTCCGGGCATATCAGTTTTGGCAGCGTATGTTTAAGGTACATCTTGTCTTATCTGTAATAAAATACCATGTGCATATATGTCTTGGACATTTTTGGGAGTTGGTTATTTTTAAATTTGTAATCTTAACTTTCAAGTCCTTTTTAGTAACAATTACACGCTCATTCTGTTTTTGTACCATCTTTTTCTGGTAATACCTTTCCTAATACTCCCTCAATTCCTAAATATTTGTCTTTTTAGAGATTTCAAATGGACTACCATATACGGATGTATATAGACATATTTTAGAGTGTAGATTCACTCATTTTGCTCCGTATGTAGTCACTTGTTGAAATCTCTAGAAAGACAAATATTTAGGAACGGAGGGAGTAGATGACTATTTCTAGGATACTATATCATGGCCCTTAAGTGAATATTATTATTGATGAAAAAATGTATATATTTTTATTTGGATTCTGTTAACACTATTTATTTTTCACCAAAGTTACATATTCTAATTTTTTTCAGGATAAGTTTCGTCTGGAGTACCTGACAAATGTCTCCAAGAACCAAGAATCAAATGCATGTGAGATCTTGAAAGTTGAACAAGAATGGTGTAGATTACACAATCTCGTGCTTAAAGCACTTAACAACATCTCCAAAATTTGTATGTCCTTTAACTTGCGATAAAAAGTTTCTGAAGTGTATTTTGATTGCACAATTTGCATCTATTGATGTGTGTCAGGTACTCTAGCATTATCATGGTTTTCCACTAAAAGTTTGAAAATGTGTACATAAGATGGTGGAAAGTGTTGCCTGCTGTAGCCTACTGTGTTATACATCAGCTTTTTGTGTTGCAATAAAAAATTAAAATATACATAGTTGGTGTGAGGACCTACTCATAGAAGTGCAAATATCAAAATAATTTTCCAAGAATACAATATATGGACATTTCCTGGTAACTCACTCTTTTGAACAGATGATGATATTATGAGCACACTGCACCGGTTTAGGCCTCAATTTCTTCTGGAAATCAATCCTCCAAAGTACCTTCAGACCTCTGAATTCCACCATGAATGTCGTGATACTGAATTGCCGGAGCCAGATCATATGACTTCACTCCCGTTGGAAACTGACAATTCTCACTTAGATTCACAGAGGTGTGCTGCAATCCCTTATATTTCTGCAACTGATTTTGGAGCCACTGACATTGTTAATACCCTCATGAAGGTTACTGAAAAGGTGTGTTGTATTATATCAATTGTATGCATTGTCAAGTTACCTGTATATATGACATAAAGTAGTATAAATATAATGCTTCTTGATTGGTTCACAGATGAAGATAGAACTTGCAGAGACGTGTGTGGACTACCATGATGGATCTAGTGAAACATACAGAGGACCTCTTAACAATTTATCCAATGCCTCAAAACGAGCATGCAAGTTCTTCCTCACATTAAAGGTGAACTGTTGCATTCTTTCATGCTATTATCACCTGCCCTTTTTTCCCAGCGCGTCATTTGCAGGATATATACGTTATTTGGTTATTTTTCTATGTGTTGAGTAAGATCTTGATGAAGGATTGCCCTAATTTCATATCTTAAATTGTAGTAACCACAATTTATGCGACATAGTACATCATCTTATAGCCAGCCGGATGCAGACCAACTGAACTCCAAACCTACATCCTCAATATTCTACTGCAACTACTTGATACACTTTTCCCTGCCTCAGCGAAGGACTTTTTTTTTTCGAAAAGGGGGGGCTCCCCTGCCTCTGCATCAGAACGATGCATACGGCCATCTTATTAAACAAAAAAAGGCAAAAGTGCCAGTCTCCAGCTAAACCAAAAGGAAAAAGAGAAATGCAGCTCACACAGAGCTCCAGACGGCTAGATATACAAACTAGCCCAAAAAGGATGCCACAACCGGCTGGCTAACAATAGATAGCGAAGGACTTAACATATTCTTTCATTGTAATATTAAATGTAACTCATTGATGACACTAGGAATAAAATGGTTGTAACAGGTCAAATGACATTGACAGCAGTGATACTGTGCCAACATGCATTTCATTAAAGTTATATCTAACTAATACTAACTGAGAACTGAGCAGTAGCCTGACTGGAGTCTGAATCCCGTCGGGAATGAATTTCCGGTATCTCGCCTGGGTGGGCTCTCTCTTAATATATTGTCCATGGCGGTCCTCGCCCATTGTATCTCACTTTTTATATCTACCTAACTGCATGTATATGTTAACTTGGTATTTTGACAACTCGATGGGTATGAATTAACATTTTTGCTTTTGATATGCCGTTCCTTTGATCAGGGTTGTAGAAATGGCGACTCTTGTCCATTTGCACACAATCTTGGCTCTTTGAGCTCTTCATCTGTTACTTCTAAAATGAATCCAGAAGATCCACCATGGCCGCAGGCTGACATAGGTTGGAGGAAGTTAGTGACTGGAGGTGAAAATGGTCACATTCTTGTCGTGAATGACAGAACTCTGAAGTTTTCCTCTCAACTTCATAACATGGTTGACATTACACCTGATCTGCATTTGGCTGAGCGTAATTTAGTTGCAAACAATCTCAGAATAGTCCAGAATGTCGCTGATCCTTCTCATCTAACTATTGGAGATGAACATGAACTACCAGTTCCTTGGACGAGACTAAAGCGAATTATTTTGGTAGATGATTATGATTCTGGTGAAACACTCAACCACCAAGTCTTGCAGAAGTTCTTTGAGAATATTGCCATCAAGATATTGTCAGGACCATTATCTAGTGTGCAGATCATCTTGATCATGAGTAACACAAAGTTTGTTAAGATACAGGTACGCCATTTCTTAAGTTGTATCAACACCATTACAGTGAATAAATCTACTGGATCTATGTGTCTTGTTTTGCATGTCTAGTGGTAGTTTATTTACTGTATTTATTTTCTGGTACATATGGCCTGTTTAACATCTATGAATAACCTTCAGAATCTCATCTTAGTCAACAGGCAACATTATTACATTACATCAGTCCACTGCTAAAAATGACAGACATTGGCTGCTGTTTTTTTATAGGTGGAAAAGTTGGCAAGGGAGTGTTTCTTCATTCTTGGTGAATCATTCCTGTTAAATGTAGCGCCTCTTAAGTGGTCACCGATCATGGGCATCCGTCAACTAGATGGGCAGGTAGCAGGACGAGTTGCTTACGTTTTCAACATGCATCCTCCTTCGGGGGCGGGCATTCGGCGGGGCGATTTTGCAACACAACAGAGCGCCAAGTCCTCTGCGGAAAGCTAGGTCAAATCGTTAGCTTGGTCATACGCATTGTAATAGCTAGGTCAAACCGTTTTGCAAGTTGTAAGTAGTTCTTTGATCAGGTCACCTTGTACAGAAATATTATGGCAGAGTAGCTACGATGGGTACAGTAAGCACTGTTGCGCTGCAACTGCAAACTTGGGTTTAAATGTCGTCGCTGCTCTAATTTTTGTTAGACGTCCAATTATCATGGAAGTGCCTTGAAAGTTGTTATATGTTCATTTGGAAAGTGCCTCCAAGGCATGGAATCCCACTCTATGTGATAACCATTATATAACTATGTCAATTCGGTTTTGCCCTGGACGACTATGTCAGTGGCTGACCCGGCCAAGGTAAGTGAGGGCGGTTTTAAGTCGCCTACTACAGAACACCTTGGATACTCTACCGTGTTGTAGCGAGTCCTTGTGCAAATGCAAGAACATGAAATATATCAAAACTTCAAGAAACAACAGGAGCAGATCAACTTGGGGGAGGGGTGCATGAAACTTAGTAACGAAGAAGCTATATATACCGGATCAAACAAGAAACAATATATATGTACCCATACGAACGCACACCAGTGATCCCGAGTACTAAAGAGACCAAGTAATTTCTTGCTTGTACACAAGAAATAAATAGCACATATATCCGTTCATTGTGTAAGTCTCGTAACAAAAGAATCCGTTCAATGGGAACTATGTATATAACCACGCAGGAGAGCATACATAGAAATGATATTAAGCCTAGAGGTAAAGTGCATCTCAAATGCTAGTACAATAGAGCTATATACCAGTCTAAGACAGCATGGAAAATTTCCCCACCCATAGCACGTCCTTGTAGCAAGGGCGGTAAGTAAACGATCCTTTGACATAGAAAGCATCTTGCACGGGGTCTCTTAAGAGCTCATGTGAGTCGCCTAGGTACTGCATCCTCGACATGTCGAGATAGTACACTACTACTGCCCAGTCAAGTACGAGGATGAGTGCATTCTTGTGGGGATGGAATCCCACGATCCTACAATGGGCACCCCATTCCGGCGGCTTAAGGTGGACAGCTCCTTCGACCACGTCGATGAAGTTGTCATTGTTTGAGTCCCAAAAATATTCAGAGTCATTTGGTGTGGCTTCGTCCTCCTTCTCTACCGAGTCATCATAATCGTCATTGTAGCCTATGCTAGTCGGTCCGGTCCTGCTTTTGACAACACCCCATGTCACCTTGGGCTGTATAATGAGAGGCTTAATCATATGACCGTGTGGGTTGAGGCTAACATCGTGTGCTAGTGTCCAATCTAGTTGACCATCTGTCGAATCGGTTAACATCCATACTTGAAGATGTAATTTGTCGACTGTCACGTAGTGAATCCCTCTTTCGTAGCTTGCTAAGATGGAATTCCAAGGCAGCGTGTATATGCACCTTGTGCAGGGTTTCCCAGGCAGTCTAACCATGTCGTAAGTCCCCTTTGACGGGCGTAGGATCGTGAGGATGCTATAGTGGCAATGCATGTAGAGCGACCCGCGCCAGTACTGAGAAGACCACACTGTTTGGTTACTAGGCGAAGTGGTCGCAAGAATGTCATAGAGGTTCCTTGGGGCACAATGCCCAGGCATGAACTCTCGTTTCTCCCACCGCCAGGTACGCGACGAGAACACTTCCAAAGGCAACACATGTTCCCTCGGCTCCTCCTCCTCCTCGACCTCATCCTTCACTTGCTCGAGTGTTAAAGCCTCGGCTTGTTTACTATGTTGTGCTGACACATCTTTCTCGAAGACAAACACGTCGAAGTGCAGCGACATGGCCGGGTCGAAGGCGAGGGACATGGCGTCCACGGGGCTCTTGAGCGAAGGGCGCGGCAGCTCGGCGTACCGCCCGGTCGCTGGGTTGAAGACGTAGCAGTACCCCCAGTCCTCGAGCAGGAGAAGGCCGTTGCACGACCGGCGTACGGTTGCCTCGCGTGGATACGCAAGGCGTCGGAGGCCAGGCTTGCCATCCCGCCGCCCTGAGCGCGTCCATGGCGGGGCGAAGAAGGAAGAATCGGACTGGCAGCCGATCGTGGTGAAGAAGATTCCGGGAAAGCTGTGCCTGGGAAAGTAGTCCGGGAGGAGGAGGTCATCGATGACGTCCACGGCGGCCCGCCATGCGTGGCAGACGCGCCGGCACCTCGCGAGGGTGCACGGAGAGAGGCGGCTCAAGATTTTGAGGAGTACGTCGTAGGGCAAGGAGACCCCATCGCCGGCGTCCATCGTGTTTGGGTCGAAGTGGTGTGCAGACTCGCAGCGGATCGTCTAGACTCAGGTTTGTAAGGCGACCCGTACGTGACCGTGCACGTTCAGGGAGGACTCGGTTTTATCTGAGAGGAAGCTTTTTTTTTGTTGAGGGATATCTGAGAGGAAGCTTGATCTGCGTTTTCCCTTTTTTCTCGAGGGCCGACGCACGTAACCTCCACGGAACCCTTTTCACATACGTTTATGGAAAATGACGCGCTGGACAATTGTATTTGGAGGAGCTGGACGTCTCTAAAGTGCAAGATTTTCGCATGGTTGACAACCAAATATCGCCTTTGGACGTCTGACCATCGCACGAGGCACGGGCTTCAGGATGAGCCGTCACGTTGCTACCTTTGCCTACAGGAAGAAGAAAACGTGGATCACATTTTCGGGCATTGTGTCTACGTGAGGGAAGTGTGGCACAGGTGTTGCGACAGGCTCCAGATCAACATTGACATCCCTTCCACTACGGCCACGTTCCAGGATTGGTGGCTTGCCCAAAGAATTAACTTCTCTGGCAAGTCTCGGCGTGGTTTTGACTTCTTCATGATTGGTACCGCTTGGTTGTTATGAAAGCAACAAAACACTAGGGTCTTCAACAGGCAACAACAACAACAGACGGCAAGGCAATTGGGAGACATAGCCTTAGAGGACATCAAAGAGTGGCGTGAGGCAGGTTTCGGAGTTGGTGGCTTAGACACTTTTGTGAGAGAGTGACCGTTGTTTTACTTTGGTGTAAGGTGGCGATGTGCCTTTGTAGATGTTCGCATCCACATTAGGCCACTCTTATAATTAACATTCTTCATCGCGGTTGACCTGCGGATCTCGGTCGCGACGGCCCTTATTGACGTAGGGAAACTCGCGTTTCGGAGAGTTTTTGGCCCTGCTGAGACTGCGGATTGGCACAAGTTGCTGGAATGCATCGCGCTGCACGAACCTGATCTCCATAGTGGAGAAGACCGGGCCAAGTGGCGTCTAGAGCCATCGGGGCAATTCTTAAATAAATCTCTATACCAGGCCATCGCACCCTCGCTGGGTCATGAGGCCCTCACTTCCATCTGGGAGATTCAGTTCCCCCTGAAGATTAGGATATTCTTGTAGCAGTGGATTCTAGGCCGCCTGCCTTCCGACGTGGATGTCCTGAAGCGCAACGGCCCAGGAGGTGGGCGTTGCCCGCTCTGCGGGCCTGAAGAAGATTTGAATCATATCTTCTTCACCTGCGTGTCCGCGCAGTTCCTTTGGAGCTGTTTCCGCGAATTAATGGGGGAAGGGGGGCAGCTGGGACCACAACAACTTCCCCGACCTATTCGCGGAACTCCAGGCGTTACCTCCCCCCTACCCGCCACATTAGGTGGCTAGTCATCGGAGTGCTAACCTGGACGCTGTGGACTGTTAGGAATAAGCTTGTGATTCAGCGGATTCCTCTTCGACGTGCTACTGGCGCTTTGTTCAAATGGTTTGGTTACTTGCAGCTATGGCGGCCGCTTAGCCGCCCCCAGGAGAGAGACGCCATCACCATCATCATCGCCCAGATTCGCTCGATGGCTCTTCGGTTGGCTCCACCGCTTCCCCCTCCACCGCTGGAGCTGGATTAGATCTGCTACACCTCGCCGCCATCGTAGTAGTAGTAGTAGTAATAGTAGTAGTAGTAATAATAATAATAATTTCTCAGTCTTTCATATTTGGTTCTCCCATTGCTGTGTAGGGGAACATTGACTCCACCAAAGGTACAATTGTCCAGTAAGTCAGCTTATGTGCTAAGTTATCTTTGGCTTCTATTACTCAGCTTATGTTCTATTATTGTGTTATTAGGTTCAGTATCAAATTTGTCAGCTTAGACATGGGGGAAATGTTTTTTCAGAATATGGATTTTAGTTGCAACATTACACTTGTTGCTTTAGTAATACAATTCTGCCGTCTTATTTCACTGTGATATCCTAAAAGGAACCTTTTCTTCTTGTGGCCTGTGTGCAGCACATAGTAACATGGTTCTATTAAAGTTACTTGAGTGGCAGATAAGGTTTTATCGGAGTTACACATCAACAAGTTCTGTAGTAGCCTTAATTGAACAAATCAGACTCTTGCAGCAAAGAACCTTAAATATATATAGTTACCTTATTGTTTTTGTTTTTGTTGTAACATTTCAGAGCTAACTCAGCAAATCTCTTCGTCTGCTTTTGGTAACGCTCTTCACGCGCGGCTTGATCGAAGTTGGCTGGCTCACCCCAGTTCTCCACCACAGCACCCATAAAGTCATCTACCAGGGCATTATATGAATGATCTTCCTGTTTGCCGTCTGGTTCCCTATTTGGATAACTGGTTCAGCACATAACTAGTATGATGGACAAGAAACGCCGGCAGATTACTCACATTCAGGGAACAACTGCTAGCTACTAAAAAATGACAATAGGCAAGTAAAACTATTTCCAATGTGTATGAAACAACCAGAACATCATGGTCTTTTGATTGCACTTAGTCCAATCATAGAGTTGATATCACAAGTTTGTTTCCTATCTAGTGTAGAACATATCTGATATTTAAATGAGGCCCGTACAAATCTGATGCAAAGTTTTGTAAATTATACCTGTCAGTGATCCCTGAACCATCAGAGACGCCGTATTGCCGAAATCTTATCCTCTGATCATCCTCGTAACAGTATCTGCGTCCACAACCACAAGAAACTTGAAACACAGAGCCAAACAAGTTAAAAGATACATACTAGTCCGAGGAACAGGGGTAGATAATCACATGGGACTGTCAGGGCAGTCAGGGGTCGTGCTGCCATCATCCATCAGAGGCGGAGCCAGCACGCTCGAAGACGAAGAGCCGGCTTCGAACCGAGACCACTTGGCAGATGGCGAAACAGCTTTGCGTGCCGACTCGAGGCGAGGGCTGCGGCTGCGCTCACGCCGGTGGTGGTGCTCGCGGTGCCGCTCTCTGCGCGGTGACGGGCTCGGCCGCCGGTACGGTGCATGCGAAGTGTCAGCGGAGCGTTGCGGCCAAGGGCGTGGAGACGCGGAGCGGCGCCGTCGCCGGTTGGAACTCACGCGGAATTCGGACGGCGAGGGGCTGTCGATGCCGTGAAAGGGCGGCCGTGAGTTATCGCGCAAACCGTCCATGCCGAAGCCTCCACGGCGGTCGGGTGTGTGTCGTGCGCGTGGTCATGGTGGGAGTGGGGAATTGATGAAGGTTTGCCTTGGCTGAGTTGGCTCCTTCTCCGATAGGGAAACAGAAGCAGGATTAGTTTTTGGTTCCAAAAAAGAAGAAGAAGCAGGATTTCCTTTCGGAAGCAGGCTGCTGGCTGGTAGCGGCAGAGTGTCGGTAAGAGTACTCTGTGCGCTAATGGCATATGTAGCGGTCCCCTAAAATTTTGCTTCTCGGCTGTCCGGGCGAGTCGTGAATCAACCTATGGTTAAGTTGGTTAGGTGGACAGTGGTATCCCCAATCCATCAGGGTTTAAATCTTGATGCTCGCAGTATTTCTGGATTTATTTCAGGATTTCCGGCGATGCGCTTTCAGTGGAAGGAGACGTTCCGTCGACAACGAGGCGCCTTATGCGCGTGTATATGAGCGCTTGTGTCTGTACTGATGCTCAAAAAAAGCTGTCCGGGCGAGTCGGTTTTAAGTCCTGATCAGGGCCGGTCTTGACATTTCAGGGGCCGGAGCGACAATAGAACTGGGGACCCTTAATGTAATCATCAAAATAAGAGTACATACTAACATTATATACTAAAAGCACTTGAGATGCATCCAAAATCAATATTTATATAACGAATAAATCATATATATTATCTTCAAAAAATTCTAACATTCCATAGATGCAAAGTCTTTGATGATCATACCAATATTATCTTCCAACAATTTCTATGAACTTTTGCTAGAGACATCTGTTAGATAATATATGTCTCTCAATCCTAATAAATGATAGAATTGTAAACCATGATGTAATTAGAATTTAAATTAAACATAAATTTGCTATGTGTGCTAGACATCCATTCAGTATTTGAGATGATGGAAATTACACACCTGGACGCTCTTGGCTGTTGAGGAACGATCTAGCTGGTGAAGTAGCAAGAAATTGATTGAAGCAGGGACTAGACTAGCAGAGATAGAAGGAGAGGACGGCAGGGGCGGTTCATCGGCCTTCAATGTCACTAGAGGGCGGCAGGGAATTGTTGAACGCCTGCGGTCTGCCATGGTGACTTTGGATTAGTTTTTTTTAGAAACTGAATATGAGGGAGTCGGTGAGACAGATATGAAGAAAGAGGAAGCGAGGATCACGCTAGGAGATTTCGTCTTACGAATGCCCGGGGATAATGGCGATCATCTAGCGACTGCAATCCTTCTAGAGAAAAAACTAGTGATTGCAACTTGTAGCTAGCCATCAATGGAATATCTACTACTACTACCTGTGTACGTGTACCTGCCTCCTCCCTGCCTACTTTGTGTACGTGCATCTGGCCGGAGGTCCCTTAGGACTCGGGGGCCCGGGGCGGCCGCCCCCTGCCACCCCTCAGGGCCGGCCCTGATCCTGACTAGAAGGGTTGAGCGCGCTTTGCCGCGCCGTTGAATTTGTTAGGGTTTTTAAATTTCTTTACTCACTCTATTTCAAAATATATGATGTATTATTTTTTTTTAAAGTCTAACCTCTTTAAATTTGATCAAATTTATAGATAAATATATCAAAATTTATAATATTAAATCGGTTTAGCTTTATCATGAAATGAATTTTCATTTTCTTGTTTAATATTGTGGATGCGATATTTTTGGCTTTGAACTTGGTCAAAGTTAAAGAAATTTGAATTTCCAAATAACTAATAACCCTTATATTTTGAAATTGATGGAATATTTAGTTTGGCCGGTGGGGGAGACGACGGAGTGTGTTTTATGTTTATTTATAATGTGGTTAATTGATAGGCCTTTCGCACTGTGATTCTGTGTTATCCGCTAATCAACCCATATTTATGTGGGAATTTTTTTCATCAGTGGTTGCATGTACTGTATTTCGTGCTATAGTATCACATGGTAGCATTTTTTCTAGGTGATGGGAGTCTGCGAGGGGTTGATATGTTTTATAAGACAGTTGTTGCTGATTGATTTGAAAAATCATTGGCCTAATCAAAATCGTAAATCAAATCCAAGATTGAATACCCCAATCGAATGAAATAGCTTTAAAATTAGGGAACATAAAGAATTCAAATAATTAAATGGGAGAGCCCCTTGAGAAATTGTTGACCCAGTCAAAATCGGGTGACCCAATTCTAAATTGTAGCCTCAATTAATTGTGAAGATTTAAAAATTAGAAAGCATAATGTTTTGTATAAAAAATTAATTGAGAGAGTTTTGGAAAATTGTTGATCCGGTCAAAATTGGATAATCAAATCTCAATTGAAGACCTCAATTGATTGTGAGGCCTCCAATCCTAAGGAGCTTAGTAATATAGTATATTTATACATGCATGTAATCATACTAACGAAAGGGCCCGTGCGTTGCAGCGGGATATTTTTTTTCGTAATCTCCAATGGCCATGACTATATCAGTATATCTTGTTGCATCACTGAGATGCACTATCACTCTCAATTTCGTGAAATTATGAACATGTTTTAAAACTCGTCACATATCTAAAATCGTGATCATTTTTCAAATCCATGAACACTATTACAAATTTTTGAACATTTTCTAAAATCAAGAACATTTTTTGAAATTATGAACGTTCAATACAATTTACAAACATTTTTTAAAATGGTGAACATTTTTATACATTTTTTGAATCGGCGAACATTTCTACAATTGATGAATATTTTTTTGGAAATTGGTGGCACAAATTTCTAAATTCATGAACATTCTTTTTATCTAGCAAAAGGGCCCGTGCATTGCAACGGGAAAAAATCATGAACATTTTGATGCATCACCGAGATACACTATTGCTCTCATTTTCATGAAATTGTGAACATTTTCTAAAATCATGAGCATTTTTTTGAACTCATGAACATATCTGACATCATGAACATTTTTTTACAGATTTTCGAACATTTTTTTAAAATCATGAACATTTTATACTATTTTGCAAACATTTGTCTTAAATTTGAACATTTTGAAAATATTTTTCTTGAATAGGCAAACATTTCTAGAATCGACAAACATTTTTTGGAATTATTTGGTGGAACAATCTTTGAAGTTCATGAACATTTTTTTATTTAATGAATAATTTTTGAAATTCATGATCATTTTTTGAATCAGCGAACATTTTATGAATCAATAAATTATTTTGTAAGTTGCAAACAGTTTTGTAAGTTATGAACACAGGGGAATATTTTTTGAACTGGCAAAATTTTGTTCAATTTCATTAACATTTTGAATACATTATTTTTTGTTCAATTCTGAATATATTTTGAATATGCGAACAGAGTCCACAAACATTTGTGAGTAATCAAACATTTTATTTCAAAATTCTTATTTTTTTAATGCTCGAAACTTTTTGAATTGTCATATTATTTAAATCTCTATCTCTACTACTATCAAACAAGCAAACATATTCATCGCTAAGTACACCTAGCCTAATCTACACATAACAACTCCGATCAATTACAGCCTCACGATCAAACACACTTAATTAGATCTAACCATCAAATTAAAACTAACCCTCACCAAAAGTGCCTTTAGCAATTTTAACTCGGCGGCGGCTAGGCGTAAGCCGGCTGATCTTATAGAAGATCAGCCGCCTGCGCAGCCGCCTGATTTAGGCGTAGGTGGCCGTTAGACCGTAGGCTCCCAACAACGCATCTTCCTCTTCTTTCTTCGCATTCTTCTTTCGCAGTGCTCAGTCGTTGGAAGCAGCAGCCCCTCCTCAGCAGGCAATGAAGCGCTGCCGTTTGCCGGAGTCTCGTCTGGTCGCAGCAACCTCGCCATCGGCCACAGACGATGTTCCGATGCAACATTGGTCGCCCGGCGATGCTCCAACGCAGCACCGGAGCCTCGACAAATGCTTCATCGCAGCACCGGCGAACCCGACGATGCTTCATTGCAGCTCCGGCGCCTCGGCAATGCTTCATCGCAGCACCGGCAAACCCGACGATGCTTCGTCGCAGCTCTAGCGCCTCGGATATGCTTCATCGCAGCACTGGCGAACCCGACAATGCTTCGTCACAGCTCCGACGCCTCGGATATGCTTCATCGCAGCACCGACAACCCCGACGATGTTTTGTCGCTGCTCCGGCGCCTCGGCAATGCTTCATCGCAGCACCGGCAAACTCGACGATGCTTGGTCGCTGCTCCGGCTCCTCGGCAGCACGCCGCGACGACGGATGCAGCGACTGCACGCGGCGGAAATGACGGATCCAGCGACAGCACGCGGCGGCGCATGCTGCGATGCAGCTGCGGCAACGGCAGATGCAACAACAACACGCGGCGGCGATGGCGCATGCTCCTATGCAGCACGCGGCGACGGAGGAAGCTTGCTACCATGCAGCGACGGAGACGGCGCATGCTGCTATGCAGCGCGCAGCGGTGGTGGGCGACGACGACGATGGATGCAACGGCAGCACGCGGCGCCTGCGATGGCACGGTTCCAATGGCGGTGGTACCATGGTAGTGCTGGTGGCTGCGGATGGGAAGCATCCGTCGCTGCCATGCACTTGGAGAAAGATCAGAGCAGTTTGAGAAGACGAGCGGCCGCCGTTTGCTCCATGCCTGGCGCTGCCGCCGCTGCCGCCGTTTGCTCCAGATGTCCTGCTTGGGTCGCTGCCGTGCCTGGCGCTGCCGCCACGCGTGCCCGTGCCGAGGTCAGTTAACCGGGGTTTGCTGAGCGGAGAGATCCCAAGGCAAAAGAGTCGTCGCCGTGCAGCAAGCTCTCCTCTGCCCAGCCCGCTGGCGCCGTTGCCTTCAGGTTCAGGCCAAAACGCACGGCTCCGGGTGTTTATCAATGACATGTGTTCTTTTGTACTGCTCTCTCGATTGTCGCTTGTCCAGGTTGCCACCGGGAAGAGGTGTGGTGGCGGCCAAGACGAGAACAATGGGACACTGAAGTCCCTTGGATGTTCGTGTTTATCACAGGTACTCTCTTTTCCATCATTCTTTTCTTGTATTTTATTCTAGATCAGTGACTACTAATTTCCATGTCTACTCGGAGGAAGAAAGTCGGCAGGTGAACCTTTGCGACTATGTCAATCACTGCTTTGTTTAAACTCATAATATCATCCCTTTTAAGCTATTAAATCATAAGACATATTTTAAAAGGAAATATGCCCTAGAGGTAATAATAAAGTTGTTATTTATATTTTTTTATATCATGATAAATGTTTATTATTCATGCTAGAATTGTATTAACCGGAAACTTAGTACATGTGTGAATACGTAGACAAACAGAATTTCACTAGTATACCTCTACTTGACTAGCTCGTTGAATCAATGATGGTTATGTTTCCTAACCATAGACATGAGTTGTCATTTGATTAACGGGATCACATCATTATAGAATGATGTGATTGACTTGACCCATCCGTTAGCTTAGCACGATGATCGTTTAGTTTGTTGCTATTGCTTTCTCCTTAACTTATACATGTTCCTATGACTATGAGATCATGCAACTCCCGAATACCGGAGGAACACTTTGTGTGCTACCAAACGTCACAATGTAACTGGGTGATTATAAAGGTGCTCTACAGGTGTCTCCGATGGTGTTTGTTGAGTTGGCATAGATCGAGATTAGGATTTGTCATTTAGATTGTCGGAGAGGTATCTCTGGGCCCTCTCGATAATACACATCAATATAAGCCTTGCAAGCAATGTGACTAATGAGTTAGTTACGGGATGATGCATTACGGAACGAGTAAAGAGACTTGCCGGTAATGAGATTGAACTAGGTATTGAGATACCGATGATCGAATCTCGGGCAAGTAACATACCGATGACAAAGGGAACAACGTATATCGTTATGAGGTTTGACCGATAAAGATCTTTGTAGAATATGTGGGAGCCAAATATGAACATCTAGGTTCCGCTATTTGTTATTGACCAGAGACGCGTCTCGGTCATGTCTAAATAGTTTTCGAACCCGTAGGGTCCGCACGCTTAACATTCGGTGACGATCGGTATTATGAGTTTATGTGTTTTGATGTACCGAAGGTAGTTCGGAGTTTCGTATGTGATCACGGACATGACGAGGAGTCTCGAAATGGTCGAGACATAAAGATTGATATATTGGATGACTATATTCGGACACCGGATGAGTTCCTGAGGTCACCGAATAATTATCGGAGTGCTGGGGGGTTATCGGAACCCCCGGGGGAACTAATGGGCCAACATGGGTCTTGTGTGAGAGAGAAGGGGCCATAGGGCTGGCTGCGCCCCCCTGGGAGTCCGAATTGGACAAGGAGGGGGGCGCCCCCTCTTTCCCTCCCTCTCTCCCTCTCTTTCCTCCCCCTCCTTCCTAGTTGGACTAGGAAAGGGGGAGCCCTACTCCTACTAGGAGGAGGACTCCTCCCTCTCCTTGGCGCGCCCCAAGGCCAGCCGCCTCCCCCCTTGCTCCTTTATATACAGGTGTAGGGGGGCACCCTAGAACACACAAGTTGATTGTTTCCAGCCGTGTGCGGTGCCCCCCTCCAACATAATCCACCTCGGTCATATCGTAGGCAAAGCCCTGTTCCGGTAGCATCATCATCATCGTCATCACGCCGTCGTGCTAACAAAGCTCTCCCTCGACACTCTGTTGGATCGTGAGTTCATGGGACGTCACCGAACTGAACGTGTGCAGATCGCGGAGGTGCCGTACTTTCGGTACCAGGATCGGTCGATCGTGAAGACGTACGACTACATCAACCGCGTTGTCATAACGCTTCCGCTTACGGTCTACGAGGGTACGTAGACAACACTCTCCCCTCTCGTTGCTATGCATCACCATGATCTTGCGTGTGCGTAGGTATTTTTTGTGAAATTACTGCGTTCCCCAACAGTGGCATCCGAGTCAGGTTTATGCATAGATGTTATATGCGCGAGTAGAACATAAAGGAGTTGTGGGCGTGGGTATATAGATATTGCTTGCCATCACTAGTTGATTCTTGATTCGACGGTATTGTTGGATGAAGCGGCCCAGACCGACATTACGCATACGCTTAGCGAGACTGGTTCTACCGACGTGCTTCACACACAGGTGGCTGGTGGGTGTCAGTTTCTCCAACTTTAGTTGAATCGGATTCAATGAACAGGGTTCTTTCTGAAGATCAAAAAGCAATCACTATACCGCGTTGTGGTTTTTGATGCGTAGGTAATAACGGTTCTTGCTCATCCCGTAGCAGCCACGTAAAACTTGCAACAACAAAGTAGAGGACGTCTAACTTGTTTTTGTAGGGCATGTTGTGATGTGATATGGTCAAGACATGATGCTAAATTTTATTTTATAAGATGATCATGTTTTGTAACACAAGTTATCGGCAACTGGCAGAAGCCATATGGTTGTTGCTTTATTGTATGAAATGGAATCGCCATGTAATTGCCTTTACTTTATCACTAAGCGACAGCGATAGTCGTAGAAGCAATAGTTGGCGAGACGACAACGATGCTTCGATGGAGATCAAGGTGTCGAGCCGGTGACGATGGTGATCATGACGGTGCTTTGGAGATGGAGATCAAAGGCACAAGATGGTGATGGCCATATCATATCACTTATATTGATTGCATGTGATGTTTATCCTTTATGCATCTTATTTTGCTTAGTTCAGCGGTAGCATTATAAGATGATCTCTCATTAAATTTCAAGGTATAAGTGTTCTCCCTGAGTATGCACCGTTGATACAATTCATCGTGCCGAGACACCACGTGATGATCGGGCGTGATAAGCTCTACGTTCACATACAACGAGTGCAAGCCAGTTTTGCACATGCAGAATACTCAGGTTAAACTTGACGAGCCTAGCATATGCAGATATGGCCTTGGGACACTGAGACCAAAAGGTCGAGCATGAATCATATAGTAGATATGATCAACATAGTGATGTTCACCATTGGAAACTACTCCATCTCACGTGATGATCGGACATGGTTTAGTTGATATGGATCACGTGATCACTTAGAAAATTAGAGAGATGTCTATCTAAGTGGGAGTTCTTAAGTAATTTGATTAATTGAATTTTAATTTATCATGAACTTGGTACCTGATAGTATTTTGCATGTCTATGTTGTTGTAGATAGATGGTCCTTGCTATTGTTCCATTGAATTTTAATGCGTTCCTAGAGAAAGCTAAGTTGAAAGATGATGGTAGCAACTACACGGACCGGGTCCATAACTTGAGGATTATCCTCATTGCTGCATGGAAGAATTACGTCCTGGAAGCACTGCTAGGTGACAAACCCGCTGCAGGAGCAACGCCAGATGTTGTGAACACCTGGCAGAGCAAAGCTGATGACTACTCGATAGTTCAGTGTGCCATGCTTTACGGCTTAGAACCGGGACTTCAATGACGTTTTGAACGTCATGGAGCATATGAGATGTTCCAGGAGTTGAAGTTAATATTTCAAGCAAATGCCCGGATTGAGAGATATGAAGTCTCCAATAAGTTCTACAGCTGCAAAATGGAGGAGAATAGTTCTGTCAGTGAACATATACTCAGAATGTCTGGGTACCACAACCACTTGACTCAGCTGGGAGTTAATCTTCCTGATGATAAGTGTCATTGACAGAGTTCTTCAATCACTGCCACCAAGCTACAAGAGCTTCGTGATGAACTATAATATGCAAGGGATGGATAAGACGATAACTGAGCTCTTCGCAATGCTAAAAGCTGCGGAGGTAGAAATCAAGAAAGAGCATCAAGTGTTGATGGTCAACAAGACCACTAGTTTCAAGAAAAAGGGTAAAGGGAAGAAGGGGAACTTCAAGAAGAACAGCAAGCCAGTTGCTGCTCAAGTGAAGAAACTCAAGTATGGACCTAAGCCTGAGACTGAGTGCTTCTACTGCAAAGGGACTGGTCACTGGAAGCGGAACCGCCCCAAGTATTTGGTGGAGAAGAAGGATGGCAAAGTGAAAGGTATATTTGATATACATGTTATTGATGTGTACCTTACTAATGCTCGCAGTAGTGCCTGTGTATTTGATACTGGTTCAGTTGCTAACATTTGCAACTCGAAACAAGGGCTACGGATTAAGTAAAGATTGGCTAAGGACGAGGTGACGATGCGTGTGGGAAATGGTTCCAAAGTCGATGTGATCGCCGTCGGCACGCTACCTCTACATCTACCTTCGGGATTAGTTTTAGACCTAAATAAATATTATTTGGTGCCAGCGTTGAGCATGAACATTATATCTGGATCTTGTTTGATGCAAGGCGGTTATTCATGTAAATCAGAGAATAATGGTTGTTCTATTTATATCAGTAATATCTTTTATGGTCATGCACCCTTGATGAGTGGTCTATTTTTACTAAATCTTGATATTAGTGATACGCATGTTCATAGTATTGAAGCCAAAAGATGCAGAGTTGATAATTATAGTGCAACTTATTTGTGGCACTGCCGTTTAGGTCATATTGGTGTAAAACAGATGAAGAAACTCCATTCTGATGGACTTCTGGAATCACTTGGTACTTGCGAACCATGCCTCATGGGCAAGATGACTAAAACTTCGTTCTTCGGAACAATGGAGCGAGCAACAGAGTTATTGGAAATCATACATACTGATGTATGTGGTCCAATGAACATTGAAGCTCGCGGCAGATATCTTTATTTTCTCACCTTCACAGATGATTTGAGTAGATATGAGTATATCTACTTAATGAAACATAAGTCTAAAACATTTGAAAAGTTCAAAGAATTTCAGAGTGAAGTGGAAAATCATCGTAACAAGAAAATCAAGTTTCTACGATCTGATCGTGGAGGTGAATATTCGAGTTATGAGTTTGGACTTCATTTGAAACAATGCGGAATAGTTTCGCAACTCACGTCACCTGGAACACCACAACGTAATGGTGTGTCCGAACATCGTAACCGCACTTTATTAGATATGGTGCGATCTATGATGTCTCTCACTGATTTACCGCTATCGTTTTAGGGTTATGCTTTAGAGACGGCTGCATTCACATTAAATAGGGCACCATCTAAATCCGTTGAGACGACACCTTATGAACTGTGGTTTGGCAAGAAACTCAAGTTGTTGTTTCTTAAAGTTTGGGGCTGTGATGCTTATGTGAAAAAGCTTCAACCTGATAAGCTCGAATCCAAATCGGAGAAATGTGTCTTCATAGGATACCCAAAGGAGACTGTTGGGTATACCTTCTATCACAGATCCGAAGGCAAGATATTCGTTGCTAAGGATGGATCCTTTCTAGAGAAGGAGTTTCTCTCGAAAGAATTTAGTGGGAGGAAAGTAGAACTTGACGAGGTAATTGTACCTTCTCCCTTATTGGAAAGTAGTTCATCACTGAAATCAGTTCCAGTGATTCCTACACCAGTAAGTGAGGAAGCTAATGATGATGATCACGAAACTTCTGATCAAGTTACTACCGAACCTCATAGGTCAACATCCGCACCAGAGTGGTACGGTAATCCTGTTCTGGAAGTCATGTTACTTGACCATGATGAACCTACAAACTATGAGGAAGCGATGATGAGCCCAAATTCCGCAAAATGGCTTGAGGCCATGCAATCTGAGATGGGATCCATGTATGAGAACAAAGTGTGGACTTTGGTTGACTTGCCCGATGATCGGCAGGCCATAGAGAATAAATGGATCTTCAAGAAAAAGACTGACGTTGACGGTAATATTACTGTCTACAAAGCTCGACTTGTTGCAAAAGGTTTTCGACAAGTTCAAGGATTTGACTACGATGAGAACTTCTCACCCATAGCGATGCTTAAGTCCGTCCGAATCATGTTAGCAATTGCCGCATTTTATGATTATGAAATTTGGCAAATGGATGTCAAAACTGCATTCCTTAATGGATATCTTAAAGAAGAGTTGTATATGATGCAAGCAGAAGGTTTTGTTGATCCAAAAGGTGCAAACAAAGTGTGCAAGCTCCAGCGATCCATTTACGGACTAGTGCAAGCCTCTCGGAGTTGGAATATACGCTTTGATAGTGTGATCAAAGCATATGGTTTTATACAGACTTTTGGAGAAGCCTGTATTTACAAGAAAGTGTGTGGGAGCTCTGCAGCATTTCTGATATTATATGTAGATGAAATATTGTTGATTGGAAGTGATACTGAATTTCTGAATAGCATAAAAGGATACTTGAATAAGAATTTTTCAATGGAAGACCTCGGTGAAGCTGCTTATATATTGGGCATCAAGATCTATAGAGATGGATCAAGACGCTTAATTGGACTTTCACAAAGCACATACCTTGATAAAGTTTTGAAGAAGTTCAAAATGGATCAAGCAAATAAAGGGTTCTTGCCTGTGTTACAAGGTGTGAAGTTGAGTCAGACTCAATGCCCGACCACTGCAGAAGATAGAGAGAAAATGAAAGGTGTTCCCTATTTTTCAGCCATAGGCTCTATCATGTATGCAATGCTATGTACCAGACCTTATGTGTGCCTTGTTATCAGTTTAGCTGGGAGGTATCAAAGTAATCCAGGAGTGGATCACTGGACATCGATCAAGAACATCCTGAAATACCTGAAAAGGACTAACGATATGTTTCTCATATATGGAGGTGACAAAGAGCTCGTCGTAAATGGTTACGTCGATGCAAGCTTTGACACTGATCCGGATGACTCTAAGTCACAAACCAGATACACGTGTTTTTATTAAATGGTGGAGCTGTTAGTTGGTGCAGTTCCAAGCAGAGGGTCATGGTGGGATCTACGTGTGAAGCGGAATACATAGCTGCTTCGGAAGCAGCAAATGAAGGAGTCTGGATGAAGGAGTTCATATCCGATCTAGGTGTCATACCTAGTGCATCGGGTCCAGAGAACTAAGCACATCAAGAGATGCTTCAATTCCATCCGTGATCAAGTCAAGGAGGGAGACATAGAGATTTGCAAGATACATACAGATCTGAATGTTGCAGACCCGTTGACTAAACCTCTCTCACGAGCAAAACATGATCAGCACCAAGACTCCATGGGTGTTAGAATCATTACAATTTAATCTAGATTATTGACTCTAGTGCAAGTGGGAGACTGAAGGAAATATGCCCTAGAGGCAATAATAAAGTTGTTATTTATATTTCCTTATATCATGATAAATGTTTATTATTAATGCTAGAATTGTATTAACCAGAAACTTAGTACATGTGTGAATACATAGACAAACAGAATGTCACTAGTATGCCTCTACTTGACTAGCTCGTTGAATCAATGATGGTTATGTTTCCTAACCATAGATATGAGTTGTCATTTGATTAACGGGATCACATCATTATAGAATGATGTGATTGACTTGACCCATCCGTTAGCTTAGGACGATGATCGTTTAGTTTGTTGCTATTGCTTTCTCCATAACTTATACATGTTCCTATGACTATGAGATCATGCAACTCCTGAATATCGGAGGAACACTTTGTGTGCTATCAAACGTCACAACGTATCTGGGTGATTATAAAGGTGCTCTACAGGTGTCTCCGATGGTGTTTGTTGAGCTGGCATAGATCGAGATTAGGATTTGTCACTCCGATTGTCGAAGAGGTATCTCTGGGCCCTCTCGGTAATGCACATCAATATAAGCCTTGCAAGCAATGTGACTAATGAGTTATTTACAGGATGATGCATTACGGAACGAGTAAAGAGACTTGCCGGTAATGAGATTGAACTAGGTATTGAGATATCGATGATCGAATCTCGGGCAAGTAACATAGTGATGACAAAGGGAACAACGTATATCGTTACGCGGTTTGACCGATAAAGATCTCCCTAGAATATGTGGGAGCCAATATGAACATCCAGGTTCCGCTATTGGTTATTGACCGGAGACGTGTCTCGGTCATGTCTACATAGTTCTCGAACCCGTAGGGTCCGCATGCTTAATATTCGGTGACGATCGATATTATGAGTATATGTGTTTTGATGTACCGAAGGTAGTTCGGAGTTCCGGATGTGATCACGGACATGATGAGGAGTCTCGAAATGGGCGATACATAAAGATTGATATATTGGATGACTATATTCGGACACCGGATGAGTTACGGAGGTCACCGGATAATTATCGGAATGCCGGGAGGTTATCGGAACCCCAGGGGGAACTAATGGGCCAACATGGGCCTTGTGTGTGTGAGAGAGAAGGGGCCATAGGGTTGGCCACCCCCCTTGGTAGTCCGAATTGGACAAGGAGGGGGGGCGCCCCCTCTTTCCCTACCTCTCTTTCCTTCCCCTCCTTCTTCCTAGTTGGACTAGGAAAGGGGGAGTCCTACTCCTACTAGGAGGGGGGTCCTCCCTCTGCTTGGCGTGCCCCAAGGTCGGCCAGCCTCCCCCCTTGCTCCTTTATATACAGGGGCAGGGGCACCCTAGAACACACAAGTTGATTGTTTCCAGCCGTGTGCGGTGCCCCCCTCCACCATAATCTACCTCGGTCATATCGTAGCTGTGCTTAGGCGAAGCCCTGTTCCGGTAGCATCATCATCACCGTCATCATGCCGTCGTGCTGATGAAGCTCTCCCTCGACACTCTGCTGGATCGTGAGTTCGTGGGACGTCACCGAGTTGAACGTGTGCAGATCGCGGAGGTGTCGTACTTTCGATACTAGGATCGGTCGATCATGAAGACGTATGACTACATCAACCGCGTTGTCATAACGCTTCCGCTTACGGTCTAGGAGGGTACGTAGACAACACTCTCCCCTCTTGTTGCTATGCATCACCATGATCTTGCGTGTGCGTAGGAATTTTTTTGAAGTTACTGCGTTCCCCAACAAGTTTTGCTGTTGATTTCTTCTAATTCCCACTTTATTGCTTCACATAGACTATTTAGGGCTTATTTGAAATAACCTGCTCTGATAGTGCAGGAAAACATCATAAATGAAAACAAAAGATTTCATAAGAAGGCATACAATGATTTGGTGGAGAAGACGAAGGCTTTGTGTGGAAAATTAGTTTTGAAACTCAATTAGATTCTAAACTATTCTTTTGGCCGCTACTGCTCTATCCTTCAAACTTCTTTTCTAAAAAATTGAAAGATAAATACAATAATGATGCATCTCTGCAGATAAATACAAACTCAGTATTGTTCAGGGCCCAAATTCTTGATTGAACTTATGCTCAGTTTCAAATATTAGTTCACGATACACTTGCCAAAGATAAGTAACAACCTAGTTGAGCAAATTGGAAACACATTGGGATCAGGAGCAGTAGAAATTCTTAAGGGCATTGGGTTATTGAACTGCATGTACTGATGTGTGTGTTGTTTTTCAGCTCAATCTTGCTCTTCCTGATTTTGGAACCGTTGACACACACTGCACACTCATAGGCTCATTTAATCCTCATGGTAAAAGACCAAAAAGTTGTGTAGAAATGTCTTCGGGTTCGGGTGATAACGCATATTTGTTCAGTGTTCATGTCGATCCATCCTATTATTTTATCCTCGTAGGCATACTACTCATCTCCTCTTAATATTGATTTTCTTAATTTGTTCTGACTTTTGTGTTTGCTAAATGCAGCTAGCTTTGGCAGGTTTGTTAGGCTAATATAAGGTAGGGAGCTTTGCTACATGATAATACACGGATGATACTAGAGGATGTTTTGCAATTAGCAAGGTACTTTGTTTACGAGTTGATTGTCAACTTTCTTGAAAAGATACATGGTTGTTGTATCCTATCCGACAATATAAAACTTTTGTCATGATATTTCCTTGTGCAGTTTCAAGGTCACATGGATGCTGATAGCTCTCAGGTGTATTTGATATTTGTTGCTGGGTATTGTTGCAGTTCTTCTTGTTATGTCAATGTATATGGTTTCAGTTTCCATATTGAGATTGATATGGAACTGTCTCATCTTCCAGTGTGAACATTATATATTTTCTCTCTCCAAACCCCATGAGCATTCCTATAAAAACAGTTGCCACTTGCATCACCAGGCTAAATTATGTAAGTGTAGTGTAGTTTTCTCTTCTCATTACTTACACTTACTGTAATAAAAGTAGCCATTTTCATCAGTGGAGTAAATTATATAAGGCATAATTGGTAATGCATAGACTTACATTTCTGACGAAATAGGTACTTCTTGGCATCTCAATTATTAGTCTCAAAACACTACTTTTCATACTCTTCTATATCTGAAGTATTCATGACTAATTGACTATCATGCTGAAGACAAATCTTTTCTTGCTCCTCTCGATTGACTAAATAAACAAGAACGCTGAATTATTGATCTTATCTTGGACTATCATTTGTATTTAAATTTTTAAATCTTCTCCGGACTCTCACAAGAATCAAGTGTGGCAGACAGCTCCTTGCTCATCTTCGTTAGAGTTTGTACACTTGGGTTTTCTGAAAGCTAAATATTCTACTATGAATTTCAGTGCTACCTCTTGAGCACTTGCGTTGGTTTTCCCTTGAAGAGGAAAGGGTGGTGCAGCAAAGTAGCATAAGTATTTCCCTTAGTTTTTGAGAACCAAGGTATCAATCCAGTAGGAGGCTACGCGCGAGTCACTCGCACCTACACAAAACAAATAAATCCTCACAACCAACGCGATAAGGGGTTGTCAATCCCTACACGGTCACTTACGAGAGTGAGATCTGATAGATATGATAAGATAATATTTTTGGTATTTTTATGATAAAGATGCAAAGTAAAATAAAAGCAATGAAAATAACTAAGTATTGGAAGATTAATATGATAGAAGATAGACCCGGGGGCCATAGGTTTCACTAGTGGCTTCTCTCAAGAGCATAGGTATTTTACGGTGGGTGAACGAATTATTGTTGAGCAATTGACAGTTGAGCATAGTTATGAGAATATCTAGGTATGATCATGTATACAGGCATCACATCCAAGACAAGTAGACCGACTCCTGCCTGCATCTACTACTATTACTCCACACATCGACCGCTATCTAGCATGCATCTAGAGTATTAAGTTCATAAGAACAGAGTAACGCGTTAAGCAAGATGACATGATGTAGAGGGATAAATTCATGCAATATGATAAAAACCCCATCTTGTTATCCTCGATGGCAACAATACAATACGTGCCTTGCTGCCCCTACTGTCACTGGGAAAGGACACTGCAAGATTGAACCCAAAGCTAAGCACTTCTCCCATTGCAAGAAAGATCAATCTAGTAGGCCAAACCAAACTGATAATTCGAAGAGACTTGCAAAGATAACCAATCATACATAAAAGAATCCAGAGAAGATTCAAATATTGTTCATAGATAAACTTGATCATAAACCCACAATTCATCGGTCTCAACAAACACACCGCAAAAGAAGATTACATGGAATAGATCTCCACAAGAGAGGGGGAGAACATTGTATTGAGATCCAAAAAGAGAGAAGAAGCCATCTATCTAATAACTACTCAATTCTGGGCTGGGCCTCTGGTTAATAGGTTAGTCCCAAAAATAATATAAAAGTGGATAATAAAGCCCAATAATGTCCAAAATAGTGGACCCAAAGGTCTGAGGTAAACTACTCACACTTCATCGGGGAGGCTATGGTGTTGATGTAGAAGCCCTCCGTGATCGATGCCCCCTCCGATGGAGCTCCGAAACAGGCCCCAAGATGGGATCTCGTGGATACAGAAAGTTATGGTGGTGGAATTAGGGTTTTGGCTCCGTATCTGATCGTGTGGGGGTACGTAGGTATATATAGGAGGAAGAAGTACGTCGGTGGAGCAACAGGGGGCCCACGAGGGTGGAGGGCAGGCCTGGGGGGGTAGGCGCGCCCCTACCTCGTGGCCTCCCGGTTGGTTGCTTGACGTAGGGTCCAAGTCTCCTGGATCATGTTCGGTGAGAAAATCATGTTCTCGAAGGTTTCATTCCGTTTGGACTCCGTTTGATATTCCTTTTCTTCGGAACCCTAACATAGGAAAAAACATCAATTCTCGGCTGGGCGTCCGGTTAATAGGTTAGTCCCAAAAATAATATAAAAGTGGATAATAAAGCCCAATAATGTCCAAAACAGTAGATAATATAGCATGGAGCAATCGAAAATTATAGATACGTTGGATACGTATCAAGCATCCCCAAGCTTAATTCCTGCTCGTCCTTGAGTAGGTAAATGATAAAAACAGAATTTTTGATGTGGAATGCTACTTGGCATATTTCCAATGTAATTCTTATTAATCATGGCATGAATATTCAGATCCGAAAGATTCAAGACAAAAGTTTAATACTGAAATAAAAATAATAATACTTCAAGCATACTAACTAAGCAATTATGTCTCTTCAAAATAACATGGCCAAAGAAAGTTATCCCTACAAAATCATATAGTCTGGCTATGCTCTATCTTCACCACACAAAGTATTTAAATCATGCACAACCCCGATGACAAGCCAAGCAATTGTTTCATACTTTTGACATTCTCAAAACTTTTTCAATCTTCACGCAATACATGAGCGTGAGCCATGGACATAGCACTTTAGGTGAAATAGAATGGTGGTTGTGGAGGAGACAAAAAGGGAGAAGATAGTCTCACATCAACTAGGTGTATCAACGGGCTATGGAGATGCCAATCAATAGATATCAATGTGAGTGAGTAGGGATTGCCATGCAATAGATGCACTAGAGCTATAAGTATATGAAAGCTCAACAAAAGAAACTAAGTGGGTGTGCATCCAACTTGCTTGCTCACGAAGACCTAGGGCATTTTGAGGAAGCCCATCATTGGAATATGCAAGCCAAGTTCTATAATGAAAAATTCCACTAGTATATGAAAGTGACAACATAGGAGACTCTCTATTATGAAGATCATGGTGCTACTTTGAAGCACAAGTGTGGTAAAAGGATAGTAGCATTGTCCCTTCTCTCTTTTTCTCTCATTTTTTATTTTTTTATTTTTTATTTGGGCCTTCTCTTTTTTATGGCCTCTTTTTTATTTGGGCTTCTTTGGCCTCTTTTTTTCGTTCGGAGTCTCATCCCGACTTGTGGGGGAATCATAGTCTCCATCATCCTTTCCTCACTTGGGACAATGCTCTAATAATGATGATCATCACACTTTTATTTTCTTACAACTCAAGAATTACAACTCGATACTTAGAACAAGATATGACTCTATGTGAATGCCTCCGGCAGTGTACCGGGATTTGCAATGACTCATGAGTGACATGTATGAAAGAATTATGAGCGGTGGCTTTGCCACAAATACGATGTCAACTACATGATCATGCAAAGCAATATGACAATGATGGAGCGTGTCATAGTAAACGAAACGGTGCAAAGTTGCATGGCAATATATCTCGGAATGGCTATGGAAATGCCATGATAGGTAGGTATGGTGGCTGTTTTGAAGAAGGTATATGGTGGGTGTATGATACCGGCGAAAGGTGCGCGGTATTAGAGAGGCTAGCAATGGTGGAAGGGTGAGAGTGCGTATGATCCATGGATTCAACATTAGTCATAAAGAACTCATATAATTATTGCAAAAATCTACAAGTTATCAAAGCAAAGTATTACGCGCATGCTCCTAGGGGGATAGATGGGTAGGAAAAGACCATCGCTCGTCCCCGACCACCACTCATAAGGAAGACAATCAATAAATAAATCATGCTCTGACTTCATCACATAATGGTTCACCATACGTGCATGCTACGGGAATCACACACTTTAACACAAGTATTTATCAAATTCACAACTACTCAACTAGCATGACTGTAATATCACCATCTCCATATCTCAAAATAGTTATCAAGTATCAAACTTCTCATAATATTCAACACACTCATAGGAGAATTTTATTATTAATATTGTATACCTAGCATATTAGGATTTTTAAGCAAATTACCATGCTATTTAAGACTCTCAAAATAATCTAAGTGAAGCATGAGAGATCAATAGTTTCTATAAAACAAATCCACCGACGCGCTCTAAAAGATATAAGTGAAGCACTAGAGCAAAACTATATAACTCAAAAGATATAAGTGAAGCACGTAGAGTATTCTAATAATTTCCGAATCATGTGTCTCTCTCTTAAAAGGTGTGTACAATAAGGATGATTGTGGTAAACTAAAAAAAATAAAGACTCAAATCATACAAGATGCTCCAAGCAAAACACATATCATGTGGTGAATAAAAATATAGCTCCAAGTAAAGTTACCGATAGAAGTAGACGAAAGAGGGGATGCCTTCCGGGGCATCCCCAAGCTTTGGCTTTTAGGTGTCCTTAGATTATATTGGAGGTGCCGTGGGCATCCCCAAGCTTAGACTCTTGCCAATCCTTCTTCCATAATCCATCAAATCTTTATCCAAAACTTGAAAACTTCACAACACAAATCTTAAAGTAGAAAATCTCGTGAGCTCCGTTAGCGAAAGAAAACAAAAGACCAATTCAAGGTACTGTAATGAACTCATTATTTATTTATATTGGTGTTAAATCTACTGTATTCCAACTTTTCTATGGTTTATAAACTATTTTACTAGCCATAGATTCATCAAAATAGGCAAACAACACACGAAAAACAGAATCTGTCAAAAACAGAACAGTCTATAGTAATCTGTAGCTAGAGCAAGATCTGGAACCCCAAAAATTCTAAAATAAATTACTGGACGTGACGAATTTATCTATTAATCATCTGCAAAAATAATTAACTAAATAGCACTTTCCAAATAAAAATTGCAGCAGTTCTCGTGAGCGCTAAAGTTTCTGTTTTTTACAGCAAGATTAACAAGACTTTCCCCAAGTCTTCCCAACGGTTCTACTTGGCACAAAAACTAATTAAACACAAAAAACACGACAAAAACAGAGGCTAGATAAATTATTTATTACTAATCAGGAGCAAAAATCAAGGAATAAAAATAAAATTGGGTTGCCTCCCAACAAGCGCTATCGTTTAACGCCCCTAGCTAGGCATAAAAGCGAAGATAGATCTAGGTATTGCCATCTTTGGTAGGCAATCCATAAGTGGCTCTCATAATAGATTCATAAGGTAATTTAATTTTATTTCTAGGAAAGTGTTCCATGCCTTTCCTTAACGGAAATTGAAATCTAATATTCCCTTCCTTCATATTAATAGTTGCACCAATCGTTCTACGGAAAGGTCTACCAAGAATAATAGGACATGAAGGATTGCAATCTATATCAAGAACGATAAAATCTACGGGCACATAATTCCTATTTGCAACAATAAGAACATCATTAATTCTTCCCATATGTTTCTTAATAGTGGAACCCGCAAGGTGCAAGTTTAGAGAGCAATCATCAAAATCACGGAATCCTAACAAATCACATAAAGTCTTCGGAATCGTGGAAACACTAGCACCCAAATCACACAAAGCATAGCATTAATGATCTTTAATCTTGATTTTAATAGTAGGTTCCCACTCATCATAAAGTTTTCTAGGGATAGAAACTTCCAACTCAAGTTTTTCTTCATAAGATTGCATCAAAGCATCAATGATATGTTTGGTAAAAGCTTTATTTTGACTATAAGCATGAGGAGAATTTAGCACGGATTGCAACAAGGAAATACAATATATCAAAGAGAAATTATCATAATTAAATTCCTTGAAATCCAAAATAGTAGGTTCATCAATATTTAAAGTTTTGATCTCTTCAGTCCCACTTTTATTAATTTTAGCATCAAGATCTAAAAACTCCGAATTCTTGGAACGCCTTCTAGGTAAGGGTGGATCATATTTAGTCCCATCATTATCAAGATTAATATTTCAAAACAAAGATTTAATAGGGGACACATCAATAACTTTTAGATCTTCATCTTTATTATCATGGAAACTAGAAGAACACGCTTTTATAAAGGAATCTTTCTTAGCACGTATCCTAGTGGTTCTTTCTTTGCACTCATCAATGAAAATTCTCATGGCTTTGAGAGACTCATTGATATCATGCTTAGGTGGAATAGATCTAAGTTTCAAAGAATCAACATCAAGAGAAATTCTATTAACGTTCCTAGCCAACTCATCAATCTTAAGAAAATTTTCTTCAATCAAAGCATTGAAATTATTTTGCGAAGTAATAAATTCTTTAATATTAGTTTCAAAATCAGAGGGAATCTTATTATAATTTCCATAAGAATTATTGTAGGAATTACCATAATTATTAGAGGGATTACTTGGATAAGGCCTAGGGTTAAAATTTCCTCTATACGCGTTGTTACCAAAATTGTTCCTACCAACAAAATTCACATCCATAGATTCATTATTATTCTCAATCAAAGTAGACAAAGGCATATCATTAGGATTAGAAGAAACACTTTTATTAGCAAATAATTTCATAAGTTCATCCATCTTTCCACTCAAAACATTAATTTCTTCTATCGCATGCACTTTCTTATTAGTAGATCTTTCAGTGTGCCATTGAGAATAATTAACCATAATATTATCTAGGAGTTTAATAGCTTCTCCTAAAGTGATTTCTATAAAAGTGCCTCCCGCGGCCGAATCTAAAAGATTTCTAGAAGCAAAATTCAATCTAGCATAAATTTTTTGTATAATCATCCACAAATTCAAACCATGAGTAGGGCAATTACGTATCATTAATTTCATCCTCTCCCAAGCTTGTGCAACATGTTCATGATCAAGTTGCTTAAAATTCATAATATCTTTTCTAAGAGAGATGATCTTAGCGGGAGGAAAATACTTAGAGATAAAAGCATCTTTGCACTTATTCCACGAATCAATACTATTTTTAGGCAAAGACGAAAACCAAGCTTTAGCATGATCTCTAAGCGAAAAAGGAAATAGCTTCAATTTAACAATATCATTATCCACATCTTTCTTATTTTGCATATCACACAAATCAACGAAGCTATTTAGATGGGTGGCGGCATCTTCACTAGGAAGGCCGGAAAACAGATCTTTCATGACAAGATTCAACAAGGCAGCATTAATTTTACAAGATTCAGCATCAGTAAGAGGAGCAATCGGAGTGCTAATAAAATCATTGTTGTTGGTATTGGTAAAGTCACGCAATTTAGTATTATCTTGAGCCATCGAGACAAGCAAGCAATCCAACACACAAGCAAACAAGAAACGGGCAAAAAGAGGCAAATAGAGAAAGAGAGGGAGGATAGAGAGAGAGGGCGAATAAAACGGCAAGGGTGAAGTGGGGGAGAGGAAAACGAGAGGCAAATGGCAAATAATGTAATGTAGGAGATAAGGGTATGTGATGGGTACTTGGTATGTTGACTTTTGCGTAGACCTCCCCAGGAACGGCGCCAGAAATCCTTCTTGTTACCTCTTGAGCACTTGCGTTGGTTTTCCCTTGAAGAGGAAAGGGTGGTGCAGCAAAGTAGCGTAAGTATTTCCCTCAGTTTTTGAGAACCAAGGTATCAATCCAGTAGGAGGCTACGCGCAAGTCCCTTGCACCTACACAAAACAGATAAATCCTCGCAACCAACGCGATAAGGGGTTGTCAATCCCTACACGGTCACTTACGAGAGTGAGATCTGATAGATATGATAAGAT
Organism: Triticum urartu; assembly: GCF_056163025.1. Classification (NCBI taxonomy): domain Eukaryota; kingdom Viridiplantae; phylum Streptophyta; class Magnoliopsida; order Poales; family Poaceae; genus Triticum; species Triticum urartu. The sequence continues at coordinate 84,333,480 of NC_141873.1, forward strand.
AATATTTTTGGTATTTTTATGATAAAGATGCAAAGTACAATAAAATCAATGAAAATAACTAAGTATTGGAAGATTAATATGATAGAAGATAGACCCGAGGGCCATAGGTTTCACTAGTGGCTTCTCTCAAGAGCATAGGTATTTTACGGTGGGTGAACGAATTACTGTTGAGCAATTGAAAGAATTGAGCATAGTTATGAGAATATCTAGGTATGATCATGTATATAAGCATCACGTCCAAGAAAAGTAGACCGACTCCTGCCTTCATCTACTACTATTACTCCACACATCGACCGCTATCCAGCATGCATCTAGAGTATTAAGTTCATAAGAACAAAGTAACGCCTTAAGCAAGATGACATGATGTAGAGGTATAAATTCATGCAATATGATAAAAACTCCATCTTGTTATCCTCGATGGCAACAATACAATACGTGCCTTGCTGCCCCTACTGTCACTAGGAAAGGACACCACAAGATTGAACCCAAAGCTAAGCACTTCTCCCATTGCAAGAAAGATCAATCTAGTAGGCCAAACCAAACTGATAATTCGAAGAGACTTGCAAAGATAAACAATCATACATAAAAGAATTTAGAGAAGATTCGAATGTTGTTCATAGATAAACTTGATCATAAACCCACAATTCATCGGTCTCAACAAACACACCGCAAAAGAAGATTACATCGAATAGATCTCCACAAGAGAGGGGGAGAACATTGTATTGAGATCCAAAAAGAGACAAGAAGCCATCTAGCTAATAACTATGGACCCGAAGGTCTGAGGTAAACTACTCACACTTCATCGGAGAGGCTATGGTGTTGATGTAGAAGCCCTCCGTGATCGATGCCCCCACCGGCGGAGCTCCGAAACAAGCCCCAAGATGGGATCTCATGGATATAGAAAGTTACGGCGGTGGAATTAGGGTTTTGGCTCCGTATCTGATCGTTTGGGGGGGGTACGTAGGTATATATAGGAGGAAGAAGTACGTCGGTGGAGTAACAGGGGGCCCACGAGGGTGGAGGGCGCGCCTGGGGGGGGGTAGGCGCGCCCCCTACCTCGTGGCCCTCCTGTTGGTTTATTGACGTAGGGTCCAAGTCTCCCGGATCATGTTCGGTGAGAAAATCATGTTCCCGAAGGTTTCATTCCGTTTGGACTCCGTTTGATATTCCTTTTCTTCGAAACCCTAAAATAGGCAAAAACAACAATTCTGGGTTGGGCCTCTGGTTAATAGGTTAGTCCCAAAAATAATATAAAAGTGGATAATAAAGCCCAATAATGTCCAAAACAGTAGATAATATAGCATGGAGCAATCAAAAATTATAGATACGTTGGAGACGTATCATTCAGCATGAATAAAAGTGAATTGCCATGTCGATAGATGTGAGCCACAAGGCCCGAGCTGCCGCTCGGGGTAGCCGCTGATGCTGTGTACGCTGCCAAAAATCCGCATCCTGAGACCTCTTCATCACGCCCCGTGGGCATGACCACATGAGGTTCACTGTCCATCGTGTCACACGGGCGTCGTCACACCACCGTCAACCTGATCCCTTCAGTGTGTGACTGGTCCCACTTGACAGGGGTTGCTATGGCTCAACGCATCCCGACGCCGCTGTCTGATTCATCAGTTTGCTGTCTCCATCCCGTGAGAGTTTACTAGAGACTTATTTGTTCATTTCCTCTCTCCATGGATATTTCAAATGACACAATGTGGTCTGCTCCTCTTCTGCAAACTAGTCACCAACCCCTAGGCGGTGATTCATTTTTAGGAATTACAGTGTTATTAATAGTCGATAGATCAATAGTACATAAGGCATCCTAAATATTGCTTACTACTTTCTATCAAGCAAGTGTTTAAATAAAGATTCCTGATGCATGTTGCATGATGTTGAGACAGATTATTTGCTCCATTTATCGATGCCTAGATGATTTTTGCTTCTCTACTAAAGTTGCATGACATCACTAAATGTTAGGCCCTTGAAATGATATATGAAAACAAGGGCTTGACATAGATTTTGATGTTTTACTTCATGCTCTGCCCTTAATGAGCTTATAATGTTTTGTTTAAATTTATGCTAGTCTAACCATGCATTGCATGTGCAATATTACTATTTTCATAATTATTTGATGACATTCTTACGTGCGTTGCACATGCATACTTACTAGTTAGGAAAAAAATACGAAATTTAAAAAACAGGCCTGGACATAGGCCGGCCCAAACAGGCGATGTTTCTTCTCCCAGCACGCAGAGCGCAGTATAAAAGGTTACTACCGGGCCAGCCCGTGCAGGGATTTTCCTGTGTGAAACATTTTTATCACTTATAGGTGGCATCAGTTGGTAATAGTTTACAAGTTTGGGGGCAATTTCGATGACAAACGACCAGAAGCAATAGCCCATTTATTATTAGGTAAAGATTTCTCACTTCATCATTAAATTATCCAGTCATATGCATATAATTGATGAGAATGAAAAGAGAGAAAAGAGAAAGAATATGGCTTTGGCCGTCCGTGTAGTCAACAACGGTCCACATCCCGAGCTGAGCGGTGAACCAGCAAGAGCCGGTCCACATGCGGCTGGGCCACGTCCTATTTGGCGGATTCGCCGGATAATGATCGGCGCGTCCGGAAACCCTCATATCTTCGAAATACATGGGCTTGATATGAGGGTTAACAGACATCCGGAATGTATGAGGACAAAGTGAGTGGTCCAATTGGGTGCATTTTTTCCTTCTCTCCTGTCCAAAAGGTGACCCGACCGCCCGCCCGGACATGTAAGGGACATTTGAGGAGCTCGATTCTAAATGCTAAGTTAGTTTGTTTTTCTTTTTAGCAATACATCAATCCATTAAACTTGTACACAGATGTCATAGGAATCAGCCATAGCTGAATTTATACCAAATTTAGCGAGCTCATGAGCTACTACATTATAAATGTGACAGTCCAAAGAAAATAAAATAGAACCAACATTTTAGCCTGTTTCACCAACATGCCTATCTTAGAATGACAACAATTTTCCCTTCAACTGTTCAAAAAACAACAGTACTACAAATATGAACATTAAGCTCGATCTCGCAGAGGTGATTTTTGGTGACAGAAATTCTTCCCTGCTCAAATTGTGGCACTTGAGACGTTTTATAGAGAAAACGGCTCAAATAAATGTCTCAACGGAGAAACTAACTCATAGAACTCATAAACCGAAGTCGGGCTTCTTGCAAAAAACAAGTTCCATGAAGAACTAAGGTGGGTTTGTGTAAGAAACCTCTTCGAACAACCGGCCGATCCAAAAGCCCACTGCAAGGAAACAACTACGTACAAGACAAAACAAAATATTACCCTAGGATGTAATCGGTGTTGTGGCCGGTGATCTCGCCGGATCCACTAGCTAATGAAATGCATGGTGTTCCACCTAAACAAATATTACCCTCCTTTCTTACCCATGATGCCACAGAGCCCTGCACCGCGGAGCCTCGACGTGGACATGACATCAACAAATCCTTTGCGCGTGGTACTGTGGTTGTGTGCCACCATCCAGCCCGACCAACCAAAAGATGTGACAAAAAACTACACATTAGCATTTTGTCGATCAAAAGGGGCCAAGCTTAGTCTCACTTTTGTTAAGAAAATGAAACCAGTACCACATTCAGTTCTCTGGCCCAGCATTACATGTTAACACCCATTCAAGAAGTAAACAAAACCAAGAGAGAAAGAAAAGCAGAGGGAAAATTAATAAAAGAAGCTTCCATAGCAAAGTGTGCTGCTCACTAGGATATTTGTACCCATCTTGTCTCCTCTAAGTTGTGGTTTCAGCATCTTCGATGTATTTTTCCAATCCCTAACTCTTACTGAGGGAGTCCTGGATTAGGGGGTCTCCGGACAGCTGGACTATCTCCATTGGCCGGACTGTTAGACTATGAAGATACAAGATTGAAGACTTCGTCTCGTGTCCGGATGGGACTCTACTTGGCGTGGAAGGCAAGCTAGGCAATACGTATATGGATATCTCCTCCTTTGTAACCGACCTTGTGTAACCCTAACCCTCTCCGGTGGCTATATAAACCGAAGGGTTTTAGTCCGTAGGACAACAATCACAACATACAATCATACCGTAGGCTAGCTTCTAGGGTTTAGCCTCTCTGATCTTGTGGTAGATCTACTCTTGTAACACCCATATCATCAATATTAATCAAGCAGGACGTAGGGTTTTACCTCCATCAAGAGGGCCCGAACCTGGGTAAAACTTCGTGTCCCTTGCCTCCTGTTACCATCCGGCCTAGACGCACAGTTCGGGACCCCCTACCCGAGATCTGCCGGTTTTGACACCGACATTGGTGCTTTCATTGAGAGTTCCTCTGTGTCGTCGCCGTTAGGCTTGATGGCTCCTACTATCATCGATAACGATGCGGTCCAGGGTGAGACTTTTCTCCCCAGACAGATCTTCGTATTCGGCGGCTTTGCACTATGGGCTAATTCGCTTGGCCATCTAGAGCAGATTGAAATCTATGCCCCTGGCCATCAGGTCAGATTTGGAAGTTTGAATTACACGGCCAACATCCGTGGGGACTTGATCTTCGACGGATTCGAGCCACAGCCGGGCGCGCCACCCTGTCGCGATGGGTATGACCTAGCTCTGCCACCGGACGGTACCCCAGAGGCCGCGCCCGCATCAGCTCCGACCCTTAGCTCGAAGCCAGCTGCGCCAATCGAGGACGGGTGGCTAGACACCGCCTCAGGGGCTGCAGTCTCGACGGTGATCGAGCCAAACACCAGCATAATCCTCTGCGCAGCCCGTGACTCCAAGGTGTCGGACTCTCTTTCGGACCCCGAACCATCCGCGCCCCTGCCAATCGAATCCGATTGGGCGCCGATCATGGAATTCACCGCCGCGGATATCTTTTAGCACTCGCCCTTCGGCGACATTCTGAATTCACTAAGGTCTCTCTCTTTGTCAGGAGAGCACTGGCCGGATTATGGCCAACATGATTGGGATGCGGACGACGAAGAAATTCGACGCCCACCCACCACCCACTTTGTAGCCACCGTCGATGATTTAACCGACATGCTCGACTTCGACTCCAAAGACATCGACGGTATGGACGACGATGTAGGAGACGAACATGAACCCGCACCTATAGGGCACTGGAAAGCCACCTCGTCGTATGACATATACATGGTGGATACACCCAATGAAGGCAATGGCGACGAGATAGCGGAGGATGACCCCTCCAAGAAGCAACCCAAGCGCCGACATCAGCGGCGCCGCTCTAAGTCCCGCAAAAGCAAAAGTGGTGATACCGGCACAGGAGATAATAACACTCCGGATAGCTCCGAAGACAACAACAATCCCCTCCAGCAAGATTTAGAGCAGGAGGATGAAGGAGCCAGCTCTCCTGAGAGAGCGGCTGGTGGAGAGGAGGAGGATGACAATTACATGCCCCCTTCGAAGACGAGGCAAGCCTCGGCGACGATGAATTCGCCGTATCAGAGGATCCCGTCGAATAAGAGTGCTTCAAGCGCAGGCTTATGGCCACGGCAAATAGCCTGAAGAAAAAGCAGCAGCAGCTTCAAGCTGGTCAAGATCTGCTAGCTGACAAATGGACTGAAGTCCTCGCGGCCGAGGAATATAAACTCAAGCGTCCCTCCAAGAGTTACCCAAGGCGTAGGTTACTACCCCGACTGGAGGAAGAAGCGTATGACACGGCTGATCGGCCACCTCGTGGCCGCGATAGAGAGGCATTCCAGCCAAAAGCTCCGCCTCCACCCCAACGCCATCCAAATAAAAAGGCATGGGGAGATACGCCAGACCCGCGAGACATATTGGAGGACAAAGCAAAGCATTCAAGATCGATCTACGGATCACGAGGGCGCACCACTCTACGAGACGGTAAACGTCACGCCGGATACAGTAAAAGCAAATCCGGCCGGGCCAAACACAGCGGGCAGGACCCACTCGAGCTGCGCCGTGATATAGCCCAATATAGAGGCCCCGCACACCCCTTATGCTTCACAGACGAAGTAATGGAACATCAATTCCTAGAAGGTTTCAAACCTATAAACATTGAATCATACGACGGCACAACAGATCCCACAGTATGGATTGAGGACTTCCTCCTCCACATCCACATGGCCCACGGTGATGACTTACATGCCATCAAGTACCTCCCACTAAAACTCAAAGGACCAGCGCGGCATTGGCTTAATAGCTTGCCAGCGGACTCCATTAGCTGTTGGGAAGATCTGGAAGCCGCATTCCTCGACAACTTTCAGGGCACTTATGTGCGACCACCAGACGCCGATGACTTGAGCCACATAATTCAGCAGCCAGAAGAGTCAGCCAGGCAATTTTGGACTCGGTTCCTTACAAAGAAAAATCAAATCATCGACTGTCCGGATGCGGAGGCCTTAGCGGCTTTCAAGCACAACATCCGAGACGAGTGTCTAGCCCGGCACCTTGGTCAGGAAAAGCCGAAATCTATGGCAGCTCTCACGACGCTCATGACCCGCTTTTATGCGGGAGAAGACAGCTGGTTGGCTCGCAGTAATAACATATCAAAGAACCATGGTACCTCAGATACCAAGGATGGCAATAGCAGGTCATGTCGCAACAAGCATAAGCGCAGCATTAACAGCGAAAGTACGGAGGATACGGCAGTCAATGCCGGATTCAAAGGCTCTAAACCCGGTCAGCGGAAAAAGCTATTCAAACAAAGTACGCCGGGTCCGTCCAGCTTGGACCGTATACTCGATCACTCGTGTCAAATACACGGCACCCCAGACAAGCCAACCAATCACACCAACAGGGATTGTTGGGTGTTCAAGCAGGCTGGCAAGTTAATTGCCGAAAACAAGGATAAGGGGCCGCATAGTGATGACGAGGAAGAACCCCGGCAGCTGCACACTGGAGGACATAAGAGGTTTCCCCCGCAAGTGCGGACGGTGAACATGATATATGCAATCCACATCCCCAAGAGGGAGCGGAAGTGTGCGCTCAGGGACGTATATGCATTGGAGCCAGTCGCCCCAAAGTTCAACCCTTGGTCCTCCTGTCCGATCACCTTCGATCGCAGGGACCACCCCACTAGTATCCGTCATGGCGGATTCGCCGCACTGGTCCTAGACCCAATCATCGACGGATTTCACCTCACTCGAGTCCTTATGGATGGCGGCAGCAGCCTGAACCTGCTTTATCAGGACACAGTGCACAAAATGGGTATAGACCCCTCAAGGATCAAACCCACAAAAACGACCTTTAAAGGCGTCATTCCAGGCGTAGAGGCCCACTGCACAGGCTCAATTACACTAGAAGTGGTCTTCGGATCCCTGGATAACTTCCAAAGCGAAGAGTTAATCTTCGATATAGTCCCGTTCCGCAGTGGTTATCACGCGCTGCTCGAACGAACCGCATTTGCTAGATTCAATGCGGTACCACATTATGCATACCTCAAGCTCAAGATGCCAGGACCTCGCGGAGTTATTACAGTCAATGGAAACACAGAGCGCTCTCTCCGAACAGAGGAGCACACCGCGGCCGTTGCAGCAGAAGCGCAAAGCAGCCTCTCAAGGCAATCTACCAGTTCGGCGTTTCAAAGCCCGGACACCTTCAAGCGCGCTCGGGGCAATCGGCAGACAGACTGCCTGGCGCGATCTGAGCTCGCGTAGCAATACGGCGGCCACCCCAATCCAAGCCCAACGGCGTTATTCGTGCCACACGTACATAATTATGCATTAAAAATACTATGGGCACAGGTGGGGAGGGGGGGGCACAACTGTGGCACGCCCCAAAACGCGGCCTAAACCGCACTAGGGGCTTCCTGTTTGGTTATTTTTCTTTTTCTTTCAAGACTTTAATCTCTGGAAACATTGTCCGGCAGCTCTATTGCCGAACACATGATACAGCAACCAAGGAGGCAGACAACTACGTTATACAATGGAATTCCCAGGTTGATTACATATTTCATATCATTCCTCAGCTCGCCCTTGGAAGGGACATAGTCCTACTCTTTTGCTCATTGCACTATCTGTATCATTCTGCTTTACTTTAATTTTTTAATATACAATGCATGACATTACGACTATTATTGCATTTTTGTTATATATATATATATATCTATGTGTTCACTAATGACGCCTTGCAACCGTACACTCTGGTACGGCCAATACGCCAGGGGCTTACGTACCCACAATATGGTGTGAAAAGTCCGAACACTTTCACAAGTGCGGCACCCCGAACTTATAGCATTATATGCATCAGCTTCGAATCATGTCTTTGGTCAAATGTTGGGTTTGCCCGGCTCCTATGTTTTGGTACCTTATGTTCCGCTCTATCGGCTAAGGTAGCGCTAGGAGAACTACTGCGATTGTGACCCGGTTCTGCCGGGCCGAGCACCTCATTAGAGAAAGCTAAAACTGACTGTCATGATAAGGCGAGAGACTGGTCGCTGTTCGGCGAGGTTTTTCGAGTCCCTAAAGACTTATGCCGCTTAGGGCGAGGGGCCGGCTCTGTCCGGCTTACAGGCGTGTATCGCGCCCCGAATTCAGCCTTCCGAATACCAGGGGCTTCACCGAAATTTGAAATTATAGAATTCTATGGCTAAGTGAGAGTGATAAAGCATTATTAGTCTGGTTGCCTTGTTCGTTGTGCTGAGCACCTCCCTCGAAGGACCCAAACATGGGAACAAGAGTGCTCAGGTTTATCCCGAACACCCCAGCACTAGTGGCATGGGGGCAGAAGCCGAGGACTAGCCATCTCTCAGATTGGATAAATAGCCAAACAGAAGGTAATATTTTAAATTCTAACAAGCGTTGCATAGCGAACATAATACAAGTTTTCATACATACAGGACAACACGAGCAAGTCTCATTCAAATATTACATTTTGCGAACACTCATCCGCGATAAGACGGGCACCCGGCAGAACACCCTCGTAGTACATCTCGGGGTGGCGGTGCTCCTTGCCCTCCGGTGGCCCCTCCTTGATCAGCTTCACGACGTCTAGCTTGACCCACTGCATTTTTACACGGGCAAAAGCCCGGCGTGCACCTTCTATGCAGACGGATCGCTTGACAACCTCCAGCCAGGGGCAGGCATCCACAAGCCGCCTCACCAGGCCGAAGAAACTGTTCGGAAGGGCGTCGCCAGGCCACAACTGGACTATGAAGCCCTTCATGGCCTGATCGGCCGCCTTACGTAGCTCGGCCATCTGCTTCAGCTGGTCGCTCATTGGCACCGGATGTTCGGCCTCAGCATACTAAGACCAAAACAGCTTCTCCGTCGAGCTTCCGTCCTCGGCCTGGTAGAATTGTGCGGCATCGGACACACTGCGGGGCAAATCTGCGAATGCTCCTAAAGAGCTCCGGATTCGGGTAAGTAAACGGTAATTCACCTTTACATGCTTGCTTTGCATATAGAAAGCCTTACCCGCCGCTATCTTCTTCATCGCATCGATCTCCTGAAGGGCCTTCTGGGCCTCGGCCTTGGCACTCTTCGCGCTCTCATGGGCCGCGGCAAGCTCAGACTCTCGCGTCTTCAAGTCAAGCTCCAACGCCTCGTGCTTCATCACGAGAGCCTGGAGCTCTTGCTGCACCTCGCCCACCCGAGCCTCGTGCCTCTCTCGCTCGGTGTGCTCCTTGGCCACTGTATCTTCTGCCTTGGTCAGCGCTTGCTTCAGGGTCGCCACCTCAGTTGTGGCCCCTGGCAAAACATACAGTGATCCTGTCATTTTGCAATCGCGTTCTTTTTTATATACATATATCTATAGACGGGGTGTTACTTACCCTCATTCTCCTCGAGCTGCCTCTTAACAAGGCCGAGCTCTTTCTTGGACCCATCGAGGTCCTGCTTTAGTACGGCGACCTCCACAGTTAGTGCGACGGACGCCAGTAGAGAAGCCTGCATATGCATATTGACATACTTATATTAGACTCCTGCGATATTATTTGATCCTCTGTTCGGCTTTTCTTTGCGAACACCGAACAAAGCATCAGGGGCTACTGTCTATGCGGTAATACTTCTATTACATTTTAAAACACTTACCTCGAAGTCTGTTAGAAGGCTAGTACAGGCTTCAGTCAATCCGCTCTTGGCGGACTGAACCTTCTGGATCATCGCACTCATGATAGTGCGGTGCTCCTCCTCGATGGAAGCACTGTGAAGCGCTTCCAACAGATTGTCCGGCACCTCTGGATCGACAGAGGTCGTTGGCACAGGCGTCTCACCCCTCTTAGAAGGAGACAGCCTGCCCGAGCCCGGAACTGCTGGAGGTTCTGGCGTGGTGTTCGGCTGAGGGCTGAACTCGGAGCTCTCAGGGGCCCCGTCCCCTCTGCTCTCGGAGTCCGGAAGGTCGCCTTGAGGCGCCTCCGGGACTGTCTCCCCTCGATCCGATGCCTCTTGAGACAACACCTCAGTGTCATCGGCAGGATGAGGGGAGGTGGCAGTCGGGACTGGATCGCTATCCATGTCCGACGAACCCAGGGAGCTGTCCGATGATACCTCGATGTTGGCTCGTGGCGGCCTGCGTAATTATGTTCGGCGATTAGGGAAAGCAATGTGACGAAGGAATCCTATGGGTTACTTTGGTATCCGAATACTTACGATCTCCCCTGGGGCTTGGCCCTGGGCAACCACTCGTCTTCACTTTCTCGGCGGCGGTGGAGCTGTCCGGAAGGAGAGTCCTTCCCTTCTTGGACCCTCCGGCCTCCCCAGTTGGGGCGGCCTTCCTTTTCTTGTCTCCCCCAGTCAGTGGGGGAGCATCTTCTTCCTCTTCCTCATCTTCGGGGGAAGAGTGCGCCGCAGAGTCATCGGACGGTGAGTCCGACAACGCCTGGCGTCGGGAACTCTTTCGAGCTCCCTTGGCCTTCTTGGTCTTCTCCGGCACCTTATAAGGGGCCGGAGTCAACATCTTCGCCAGAAGGGCGTCCGCAGGGCCTTCGGGCAAGGGAGCCGGACAGTCGATTTGTCCGGCCATCTTCTGCCAGTCCTGTTAACGGCACGGGAGTTTAGATCCCGCATAGAGTCAATCTATATAGAAAACAAGTATCCTGTGAAAGGTAAAACAGCTTACCGCACTGGCTTGGCGCTTCACACTGAATCCGCGATCCTTAGTAATGGGGGGAGGGACCGCGGCGCCCTTGAACAGCACCCTCCAGGCATCTTCATGAGTCGTGTCAAAGATCCTGTTCAGAGTTCGGTGCTGCACCGGGTTGAACTCCGACAAGGTGAACTCCCGTTGTTGGCACGGGAGTATCCGGCGGATGAGCATAACCTGGACTATGTTGACAAGCTTGAGCTTCTTGTCCACCATGTTTTGAATACATGTCTGGAGTCCGGTCAGCTCTTTTGAATTACCCCAGGACAGGCCCTTCTTTTTCCAGGAGGTGAGCCGCATGGGGATGCCAGATCGGAACTCGGGGGCCGCTACCCATGCGGGGTCGCGCGGCTCGGTGATATAGAACCACCCCGATTGCCACCCCTTTATGGTATCCACGAAGGAGCCCTCGAGCCATGTGATGTTGGGCATCTTGCCCACCATGGCGCCTCCGCACTCCGCCTGGCAGCCGCTCACTATCTTCAGCTTGACATTGAAGGTCTTCAGCCATAAGCCGAAGTGGGGCTTGATGCGGAGGAAGGCCTCGCACACAACGATAAACGCCAAGATGTTGAGGATGAAGTTCGGGGCCAGATCGTGGAAATCCAGGCCGTATTAAAACATGAGCCCCCGGACGAAGGGATGGAGAGGGAATCCCAGTCCACGGAGGAAATGGGTGAGGAATACCACCCTCTCATGGGGCCTGGGGTGGGGATGAGCTGCCCCTCATCTGGGAGCCGGTGCGCGATGTCGTCAGGCAGGTATCCGGCTCTCCTCAGTTTCTTGACGTCTCCCTCCGTGACGGAGGAGACCATCCACTTGCCTCCCGCTCCGGACATGGTTGGAGAAGGTTGAGACGGAAGTGAGAGGTTGGGCGCTAGAGCTCGAGTGTGCGGGAGCGGATGAGCAGAGGAGGAAGAAGGCGTGGATAGAAAGGTGAATCCTTATCCCTTTATATGGGCGAACAAAATTAAGCGTCCCCACTTGCCTGGTAAAACTCGCTTATCCCCCAAGCGCCGCAATTGATGGCGCGGTTAGGTTACCCACGCCCGTATTGATGAAAATCCCGTAATAAGGGGACACGATCTCTGCTTTGACAAGACGTGTCGAAAAACTGCCTCGCGTTATGTGCGGGGCTGGTTAAAAGAAACAGTTCGAATAATCACCGGGCCATGAAGTAATGTCATGCCGCCGAAACAAGCTAGCAAATTAGATCTGCGAAAACATTATTCTCTCTACGATGGAATGTGGAACTTATTTTGCAGGCTCGGACACTATCCTCGTATTCAAATTCTTCTGTGACGTATTCGGAGAAGGAACCTGCCTTGCAATGCCAAAGATAACTGCGCGCCGGACTCGTCGTCATTGAAGCCTGGTTTAGGGGCTACTGAGGGAGTCCTGGATTAGGGGGTCTCCGGACAGCTGGACTATCTCCATTGGCCGGACTATTAGACTATGAAGATACAAGATTGAAGACTTCGTCTCGTGTCCGGATGGGACTCTACTTGGCGTGGAAGGCAAGCTAGGCAATACGTATATGGATATCTCCTCCTTTGTAACCGACCTTGTGTAACCCTAACCCTCTCCGGTGGCTATATAAACCGAAGGGTTTTAGTCCGTAGGACAACAATCACAACATACAATCATACCGTAGGCTAGCTTCTAGGGTTTAGCTTCTCTGATCTTGTGGTAGATCTACTCTTGTAACACCCATATCATCAATATTAATCAAGCAGGACGTAGGGTTTTACCTCCATCAAGAGGGCCCGAACCTGGGTAAAACTTCGTGTCCCTTGCCTCCTGTTACCATCCGGCCTAGACGCACAGTTCGGGACCCCCTACCCGAGATCCGCCGGTTTTGACACCGACACTTACCGAAAAAGCAATCCCTAACTCTTACAACCTGATATCTTGTTATTGTAATCAAAGATAGTGTAATCTTGTCGTACGAGAGACTATGGTGCTATCTAGAGAAGAATTTGTTGTCTCCCATATTTTTTTGGAACGAAGACACTGAAAGCGTCTGACTTTAAATTAATAAAGCCACAAGGCACCATTCATACATAGTTATAAGACCGTAACATAGGATGATAAGCAGTTCTGCACGGCCATCATTACACAAACACAAGGTTCAGGAGCACGCAGGCTCAAATATTACAACCATGGAACCAACCAGCCTCACTAGGTCTCGCCATCAAAAGGCTAACCAAAAGCGTCTCATCCGTGCGACGGGTCTTGTCTTGCCAAAGTCTGGGTCGTCTTGATACACATCATGGCCTCCATCATGAGCTCAACATCGCACTCCTTCCCGAACGATATCCACGTCTGTAAAAATAAGTGGCATTTGAAGATCACATCAGCGGGTTGGTTACGGAATTTCTTCTCAATCGTAATTTTGTTATGAGTCGTGCATAAAGCCCACAATAGCGCCCCTACGCATCGCCAAGCTATTCTACCGCTTGACCCTTTTTGTGTTTTGATCAAAGTGAGCAAGTCAGCTCCTGAAGCGGGATTCCAGTTCGAGTGGAATGCATCCCTAACCGCACTCCAAGCGAACTTGGCTAGGTGGCACTTGAAGAATACTTGGTTAGCATCTTCTGCCAGGCCGCAAACCGTGCAAGATCCGTGTGCCAGACCATTGCATTTAGCTACGTTTTCCGAGGTAGGCAGCCTATTTCTAAACAGTTGCCACATGAAGATTTTAATCTTCAGTGGCAAGCCTGCCTTCCATAGTCCCCTAGCTATGTCAAGCGCATTCCCCTCGGTAAGTTTGTTATAGAGAGATTTTATCGAGAAGTGTTTGGAGGCGGTTAAACTCCACTCAATCGAGTCGACACCCACGCCAAGTCAAAAGTCACCAATTTTTTGAACCAAGTCGTCCCATGACTCTCGTTCGGTATGGGTAAGGGCCCACAAGAAATGAATCGCAGGAGGGGAGGAGATCAGAGCCTCCCACCATGATATTGGTATTCGTGGCAAGCTGGTAAGGATTGGGATGGCTTTGCCAAAGGGGGATGGGTCCCAACCAACAATCTAGCCAAAACCGGGCGGTTGGCCGTTGTTAATCCGGAACTTGGCCCCAACCGCAAAAGCAGGCCGGACCGCTTGGATCCCATTCCAAAACAAGGATGCGGTCGGGGAGGCCTAGAAGGATTCCCATTAGGGAAGTATTTCGCTTTTAGTAGCTGCGCCAAGAGTCTGGACTCGTCTTGGGCAAGCCGCCACCACCATTTGGTGAGTAGAGCCACATTCATAAGTTTCGAATTTGTGATCCCCAATCCACCAAATTTCTTTGGCCTGCACACTGCCGCCCATTTAACTAGGTGGTATTTACGTTTGATGCCGGTTCCTTCCCAAAAGAACCGAGATCAAGGAGTGTCGAGCCTAGCGTGCACACCGTCTGCTAATAAGAATGTCCCCATAGTAAAAAGAGGAAGGGAGGAAAGGCTCGAGTTAGTTAGGATTAGCCGGGCAGCAGAGGACATAAATCGCCCACGCCACGGGCTAACTCTATTTGCCACTTTCCCATAAAGTGGCTCCCACTCTAGGATAGAGAATTTTCGGTGCGAGATCGGAAGCCCAAGGTACTTAATTGGAAAGCTCCCTAGCTTACAATTAAGTAGGTTAGCTACTCGCATGCTTTGTTGGTCGTCCATCCCCATGGTGATGACCTCACTTTTTAGGAAGCAATACTATGGTCGTCTGGTTCGAACATCAACAAGGTATCATCAGCGTATTGGAGGTGTGTCACCCCTCCAGGGATGAGGTGTGAAACCAGCCCCCTGATATGCCCAGCCGCCCTGGCCATAGCAATCATAGCCGACAAGGCATCCGCCATGAAGTTGAAGACAATCGGGGAGATGGGGTCCCCTTGTCGTAACCCTTTTTTGTTGTGGAAAAACTTCCCAATTTCGCCATTGAATATAACCGCGGTGTTCCCACCCGATATTAGGTGCATGATATGGTGGACGAATCCAGCCTCAAAACCCTTTTTGAGGAGGACCTCATGCACAAACTCCCAGTTTATGCGGTCGTATGCTTTCTCAAAGTCTAGCTTAAGGATTACCCCTTGCCCTATAGTGCGTTTCAGCTTGTGGATAATTTCCGTTAGTGCTATTGGACCTTCGAGAATATTTCTCCCCTTGAGAAAGGCTGTTTGGCTCTTAAGTATGAGTCGTTGAGCTACCGGGGCCAACCTAGTGGCGTAGGCTTTGGCACAAAGCTTAAAAGGCACATTTATGAGCGTGATGGGGCGAAACAGCTTGATTGCGTCCGCCCCTTTTACCTTAGGAATCAGGCAAATCGCACCATAGTTAAGGCGAGCTAAGTCAACCGTGCCAAGAGCAAAGCCATTTACGATCGCGTGGAATAAGTCCCTCAGTACCGGCCAATTTTTTTTGAAGAACTCGACCGGCCATCCGTCCGGGCCAGGTACCATGTCATTCTTCATATCAGCAAGAGCCTTGTCAATTTCTTGCGGCAGAAAAGACAATGCAAGGGCATCGTTTCCCTGCTGGGACACACATTCCGTAGGCTCCCACAAGTCATCCCGGAGACTTAGGCGCTTCTCTTCGGCTGTTCCCAACAACTCGATGAAGAAGTCATAAATGTGAATCACAATCTCACTTTGGGTCACCAGAATCCCCTTCTCATATTGCAGTCTTAGGATGGCACTCTTGCGCTTCCGGCCGTTAGCGTAGGCATGGAAATAGCCGGTATTGGCATCACCTTCCGTGATCCACTTGACACCGCCCCTAGGACGCCAACATTCCTCCTCCGCTCTAAGGATAGCCAAGACTTGGTTTTCCAAGGAGTATCTATGTTCCCATTCGTCTCCGGAAAATGGTCTGGCATCGACCTGTTCATCGAGGAGCGCGATTTCTTCTATGAGTCGTTCCCTTTCCCGTTTACTCACTGTCGTGGTTAGCCCCCCAGCCCTGGAGAAAGGCCTGAAAGGACGCAGCCGCGGAGGACCAGAAATCTACGGGTCCCCGTTGGCGCCCGAGCTGATTACCAATCAGGGCTCAACGGTCAGAGACAAGCTGGGTAAACCCCTCGGCCCCGAACCAGGCAGTCTCAAAGAAGAATCGTCTACTACAGCGCACACTATCCTCCCCAGAAGATAGGATTAAAGGGACGTGGCCTGAGCCGATACGCGTCTCAGCCACCAGGGTGCATAAGGGAAACAACACCTCCCAGTCGCTAGTACAAAACACGCGGTCGAGGACGCAACGGACAGGCGCACGCTGTTTGTTGGGCCACGTGAATCGGGCACCCATTTGTGCAATCTCACGCAGTGCGGCTGCCGCGATTGCGTTACTGAAAAAGGACACCCTAGCCCAATCAATGTTGCCGTTATTTTTATCCGCCCCCAAGTGGATCAAGTTGAAATCCCCACCTATTACTAAAGGCAGGTTGGCCGCTCTTTTGGCCCCAACCAGGGCTGTGATCTCTCCCAAGAAATCCGCTGACCTTGCGTGGTCTGCCGTCCCACATTTAATAGTAGTGAAAGAAGATATGATTTTTTTACTCCAGCTTTAATTTTTTCCGTGAGCAATAATTTTTTCGAGTCCGCCTGAATATTCTTTCACTACTATTAAATGTGGGACGGCCTTGCATGGGCATGGAAAAAAGAATCACATGGAGCATCGAGAAGATACAATATGAGCACACACCCGACCTCTGCATAATTAGGATGCACACAGCCAACCTAACACACACACACGCGCGCATAAACACGCCAACAACTAGCAAGGTCACAAGACCAAAAGCTATGCATAGGCATGGAAAAAAGAAAATGAAAAAGTAAAAAGCTCCAAAGAGATCAGATCAGCAATCGACAAACTACAACTGAGACCATGTCCGCACCAACCATTGACATCACATGGAGGCCGATGATCTTCAACAGCAACGCCTTCAGGAAGGAAGCGACACTCAAGCGCCGCCGTCACCGGATTCAACCACAAAGGCCAGAATCAAAGTTTTCACCCTGAATAATAGTCTGAACATATCCGAGCAATGCCTCCAACAAGGTAACGACATAGAAAACATCGCCATTGCCAGGTATGACCACTCGGGTCTGTCCTAGGCTTTCGCCCCGGAGCTCGAGACCAGGTGCTTACAGCACCACCATCAAAGCCACGCATGTGTTGTCGCCACCACTATTCCGCAATACCAGCAGCTACAATTTGACCGCCGCCACTCCACCAAACATCCCTGTGCGTCAAGTCTTTGTCCATAATTTATATCACACCACAGAAAGTCATCCACCAGATCAAGAGATAAAACCTCCCGAAGTCTTTTCGATAACCTCGCTGTCATGGATTCGTAGGAAGTCACTACTGAACAGTCAGTAGTCACCACTGCCCGGCCAATCTGATCAAAATCACCACCACCAACCGAGGATCGCAATGTCAGCGGCTCGCACCGCACACGCAGAAGGCCACCACATCGCCACAGCCCCACATGCCCAGAGACCGCCGTGGCCGGAGCCGTGCCATTAAAGGTGCACCCCCAAAAGTAGCCACCATAGGGGAACGAGCAACATTGCCACAAGAACCACGACGCCGGAGCCACCACCACCGATGGAGTGAGGTGAGCGGCAGACCGGAGAGGTGTCAACAGAGAACCATCGCGAAGCTTGAACCCACTGCCAATGGAACGCTGTGACACACAATGTCACCGCAATTCGGAGCAGGCACCGCCGTGGACTGAGGTGGGGGGAGAGCCCGCATACCGCCGGATCCGATCTAGGGGAGAGCCCGCGGTCCGCTGGATCAAATCTGGTGGAGAGCCCGCAGTGCATGTCGATGGAACAGAATCATGCGGATCAAAGGAGCCCTCCTAGTGGCTGGTGTAGTGCGCATCACATCCAGAAAGAGAGCCCACGGAAGCAGCCGCCATTGACCTGGATCTTAACTTCCTAGATTACTTGATGGCACACACCTGGATCACAAATAGTTTTGCTTGGCCTCGATCTGGATGGATGTGGACGCCGCATGCACCGGCCGAAGATCCCATGCGCGCCGGCGGCGCCGTCAACCGTCACATGGGAAGCTGCCAACGCCTGTCTTGCCGCGAGAGCGTACAGGGAAAGGCCCCGCCGCCGCCACCACCGCACGGGCTTCGCCCGGCGGTGACCTCCGGCGGCGGCGAGGGGGAAGAGCAGACGACGGAGGCCGAGGTGGTGTAGATGGGATCGCCGCACGTGCCGCCTAGGTTAGAGGCAGGCGTTATTGGGGGTTATGTTGTGAACTTGCTTTCTTGGGGGTTATTATAGTAATAACAATTGTCTTTCTTGTGGGATATGGAGTCTTGGCTACCGTGCAGTTCATGGCGTCGATCGGCTATATAACGAAGCTAGACTTAGGAAACCAACTAAACAACTACCGATCTAGCGCAGACAGGACAGGAAGAGATCACGCACGCACGAGGGTTTTCCCGATCGATCAAACTACGAGCATGGCCGCGGACGCATCGCCGGACAAGTCCTGTGGAGACGAGATGGCGCTGGTTGGCGTTTCGTTACTAGTTTGTTTCCTCTTTTTGCTTGGGGGCCTTATCTTCTTCGCAACCCTGCCGACCGAGCCGGAGTACTCGGTCGCCATCACCGGCGCTGAAGGGCTGGACCCAGCGCGGGACCTCAGGAGCTTCGACCGGCGGCCGACGCTCTCGCCGGTGTTCAACCTCACCGTCCACATCGAGTTGCTCGACGACAGCTACTATCGAGCGTGCATCGGGGGCCACCAGGCGAAGATCGCCGTGTCCTACAGCGGCGCGCTGCTGGCGGAAGCAGAAGGGCCCCTGCTGCCGGAGCTCTGTGTCGGACCTCGTGAAGGGCGTCGAGGTGGCAGTGCCCCGGTTCGCGCGCGACCGCCTCGCGGCAGAGCTGGAGCGGGGCGAGGCGGCATTTGACGTTGTGGTGATGGCACCGCGGTATGACCGTCAGGTGCTTGCCTGCAAGGCCATGATCGGAGCGGGTCTACGCGCCTGCGATTTTACTGAAAAAGTCTTTCGCCCCGCTTTATATTATAAAGCACGTGCCCAAGCCAACAATCCACAGAGGTTCAAAAACACACACACACCAAGTTCATACAGAACACAGGATCCATAAGGGTTAATGCTAAGGGCACAACTCAACAAGCCCTAGAACAGAAATAAACGACTGCATCTAGTCGGGCTGGGGAGGGGGGGGGGGGGAGGGCGGAAGCGGTGGCGCCAGGCGGCAGGCGAGCGATCGAAGGTCGGCGAGGAGGGTGTTGATGACATCCCGATCCTGAGGGTGGCTAAGCGGCCGCCAAAGCTGCAGGTACCCACACATTTTAAAAATGGCGTCAGTAGCACGTCTGAGAGTGACCTTTTGGATGACAAGCTTATTGCGGACAGTCCACAGCGTCCAGGCAAGGACCCCTACGCAGAGCCAACGGATATGTCGGTAGCGAGGGGGGGAGGCATGGATCTCTGCGAGAAGGTCAGGGAAATTGGAATTGCACCACTGTCCACCAACCGTCTCGCGGAAACTGGACCAAAGAAACTGGGCCGTGGAGCACGCGAAGAAGATGTGGTTAGCGTCCTCCACCGTGCCGCACAGGGGGCAAAGCCCATCTCCAGGTCCGTTACGCTTGAGGACTTCGACTCCGGAGGGGAGGCGTCCACGGATCCATTGCCAAAGGAAGATCCTAATCTTCAGTGGCAGGCGGATATCCCAGATCAAACTGAAGGGCTCGAGAGCGGGCGAAGGCGCGATGGCCGCGTATAGGGACTTAGTAGAGAAGCGTCCGGAAGATTCTAGGCGCCAAGAGATGGCGTCCGGGGTGTCGGTGACGTTCATCGGGAGAAGGGCGATGTCCTCGAGGAGGGCATCCCAGGCGGCCACTTCGGGCGGGCCAAAAGGGCGGCGAAACGCGAGGCGCCCTAAGTCAATAAGGGCCGTCTCAACAGAGACCCGTGGGTCAACAGCAATGGCGAAGAGCTCGGGAAAGCGGACGGCCAGAGGGGTGTCGCCGATCCACCGATCAAACCAGAACAGGGTCACGGACCCAGACCCAACCGAGATGGACGTGCCAATGCGAAGGACAGGGAGCAGCTGAATGACGGCCTGCCAAAACTGGGATCCGCCCGAACGCTGACAGAAAGCCAAAGGATGTCCACGGAGGTACTTGTTCCGGATGATGGTGAGCCAAAGCCCTCCATCACCATTAGCAATACGCCATAGCCACCGGGTCAGGAGGGCGATGTTCATGCGTCGGGAGGACAAAATCCCCAGACCCCCCTAGTCCTTGGGTTTACATATGTCCGGCCAACTGACCATATGGTACTTCTGTCTGTCATCCTCGCCAGCCCAGTAGAACCTGGATTGGTACTTGGCAATTTCCGTGTGGAGCGTTTCATGGAGGCTATAAAAGCTCATGAGGTACCAAAGAAGGCTGGCGAGAGAGGAGTTGATGAGAATCACACGCGCAGCCTTCGATAGCCAGCACCCTTTCCAAGGCTCGACGCGATGTTGCATACGGGTCACCGTGGGGCGGAGGTCCGCCATGGTGAGGCGCGAATCACTAATGGGGATCCCCAGGTAGGTCGTGGGGAAAGAACCCAGCCGACAGTTAAGTCGGTCAGCGATAGCCTGAGCTTCCACCGGAGGGTAACCAAGAACCATCACTTCGCTCTTATCGAAGTTGATCGTTAGGCCCGACATCTGCTGGAAGCACAGGAGGAGGAACTTCAGGTTAGCCACGTCCTGAGTAGAACCTTCAACCATTATTATGGTGTCATCCGCGTATTGAAGGAGGGAGACCCCTCCCCCTCCGACTAGGTGGGGGACAATGCCGTGAATATGGCCGGCACCCTTGGCTTTGTCCAGGATGGCGGCCAGAGCATCGACCACCATGTTGAACAGGAACGGCGAGAACGGGTCCCCCTGACGCACCGCACAGAGAGTGGGGAAGTATGGCCCAATCTTGCCGTTGATGTTCACCGCGGTCCGCCCACAGGAGACTAATTGCATCACGCGAGTCACCCAGCGGTCGTCAAAGCCCTTACGCAGCAGCACTTCCCGAAGGAAAGGCCAGTGCACAGTATCATAAGCTTTATGAAAGTCCAGCTTCAGGAAGACAGCGCGATGTTGTTTCACCCGAACTTCGTGAAGGACTTCATGGAAGACCAACACGCCATCTAAAATAAACCGGCCTTGGATGAAGGCCGATTGGTTCGAGTGAGTGATCGAGTTAGCAAGCAGGGTCACCCTATTGGCGTACCCTTTGGCCAGGATCCGGAATATCACGTTAATCACGGTGATGGGACGGAACTGGCGAATATCAGAGGCGCCCGGAACCTTTGGGATGAGGGTAATGATCCCATAATTGAGGCGTCCAAGGTCCATAGAGCCCGAATAGAACTCCTCGAAGAGGGCCATCACCTCAGGTTTGACTGTCTGCTAGAACGTTTTAAAGAACGTAACGGGCAAGCCATCCGGACCCGGGACCAAGGAGGGGTTCATTCCTTTAATGGCCGCGAGTACCTCTTCTTCGGCGAAGGGGGCAACAAGGGCCGCGTTGGCCTCGTCGGAAACCAACTCCACCCCCGACCAAGTGTCGGGGGCGAGACTAGCCCCACCCCAAGGGGTGGGGGTAAAGAGAGCTTTGTAGAAGCCGTCTACATGAGCCCGTATGGCCGCGGGGCGGACAAGGGGGGCGTCATCCTCCCACAAGCAGTGGATGGAATTTCTCCGGCGTCGGCCATTCGCAACCGCCTAGAAATATGCAGTTTTCGCATCGTCGCGGAGCACCCATCTTTGGGTACCGCGCAACCTCCAGTATGCCTCCTCATCTGTGTAGATGGAGGAGAGTTGATCCTCAAGATCATATCTCAGCATCTACTCATCTGGGGAGAGCCCGGAGGAGTCGGCCTGGGCATCCAGAGCCTGAATAGCCAACAGGAGAGATCTTTTACGCTCGCGGAGGTCACGACCAAGATTAGCGCCCCAACCCTTCATGAATTGGCGGGCAAGCTTGGCGCAGAAGTGCCACGAGTCAACGGTGGACATGGAGCGATGGGGAGAGGCGCGAGCAAGAGTCCAACGAGCAGAGACCGCATCCCGAAAGCCGGCCTGGTTGAGCCAAAAGGACTCAAACCTAAACCGCGGTGGGAGGGGGGCGCTCGTCCGCAGAGGATAGGAGGAGAGGGACGTGGTCAGACCCAATCCGGGTAATCGCCCGGAGCGAGGTCAGGGGGCACCTCAATTCCCACTCCGGGGAAACTAGGACACAATCCAAGACGGATCACGTCGGGTCGGCCTGGCGGTTAGTCCAGGTGAATCGCGCCCCCGTCCGCTCGATCTCCCGGAGGCCGAGCTCCGCGATCCAGTCGTTGAACAACTGCATCCGGGGGAGGTTAATCGTATCATTATTCTTCTCGTCTGGAGAACGGATGAGGTTAAAATCTCCGCCCACAACTACTGGGAGGAGGGAGGCGGAGATCTTTTGGTGGAGCTCCGCAAGGAAGGTCGGGGAACGGCGGTGATCCGCCGGACCATAGACAATCACGACCTCCCATTTGAAGTTCAGAGCTCGCTCAAGAATCTCCATGCTAACAAAGAATTCGCCCCGGTCCATGCCGCCCACCTCGAAGGTGGCATCCTTAACCCCTAAAAGGATGCCACCGGAGTGGCCCGTGGTCCCACTAGAAGGGAGCCAATGCCAGGCGAAGAGGTGATAGCTGAGGCAGTCAAGCTCATGGAGGGAGAACTCAGTACGCAAGGTTTCCTGGATCACAATGATGTCAATGTGTTCGTCACGCATGTATTCGACTAGTTGGCGGCGTCGGCCATCATGACCGAAGCCGTGGATGTTCCAAAAAAGGGCCCGCATCTAAGCCCCCATCGGGGGGCTGCTTGACCCCAGGACACGAGATGCGCTTTGGGCGCGGAGAGCAGCAGTGCAGGACCGAGTGCGCCCACGAATAGCCCCATCAACCACCGGAGGGGCCTGAACAACGGTACGGGCAGTCTGGTCCTCAGGGTTCCTACGCAGGCGAGCCCGAGTCTCAGCCAGCTTACCATCCAGGATCTCGCGAGCCCTAATGGCCACGATCTGCTCTAAGGGGGGACCCACTTCCCCCCTGAAAACGATGGCCGACTCAGTGGCCACCTTGGCAAGGTGTCCAAGAGGAACGGCCTCAAGCGCGGAAAAGGAACAACAGGACGAACTGGGGAGGGCGGAATCCACACCTGACTCGAGGTTCCGGGCAGCTGCCCGGATCTCAGCACGCTCGGCGATGGACGGAACCGAGGCATCGGCCGGGCGGGCCGCATCGAGGCGGGCGCTGTGGTGAGACGCCGTCACTGGCGTCGAGGAGGAGCGGGGCCTCCTGGTGTACGCCACCGTCTGGGGAGGGATCGCGGAGACCGGAGTGGTGATGACCACGGCCACCGCCGAAGCCGGGGAGGCAGGGGAAGTGGGGTGGGCGTCGGGGGCCACTAGCGGGGGAAGCGGGGCGACGAGCACCAGGGTTTCACCAGACGCATCCCCCACAGGCGGGAGCACCGGAGAGGGCTCTCCGAGGGGAGGGGTCCCACCATCACCACCCGTGAGGACCGGAGGGGTCGGGGCTGGGGGGGACGGTGGTTCCGGATCTGATGGAGAGGAGCGGCGAGCGGAGTCGGCGGACGGAGAACGGGGCGACGAGGGGGACACGACGAGCAGACCAACACTCGAGATGTCACTGGCCAACTCCGAGGCAGGGGGAGAGGGCGCCACTGGGGGTGCGGCCAGCTGAAGAGCCACTGCGAGGTCAGCGGCAGACACTCGGGTGCGGCCCTGCCCGGAGCCGCCGCGACCCGAGGGGGGGTTGGCGGGCTCACGAGACGGGGAGCGGGAGCGCTCAGAGACGTCGTCGTCCTCCTCGTGGTCATCGAAGCGGGAGTGGCGGGGGCGCCGATGGTGGGAGCCATTGGCATCCGCGGGCCCGCCCCCCTGGAGGCTGTCAGTGAAGAGGCGGGGGCGGCCGATGTGGTTCGGCGGCTCGGGGCAGATGGTGAGGTCGTATCCGTCATCGTTGAAAAAGACCCGAAGCGTGGTGTGGAGCTTGGAGGCGTCCAGGCATTTCACCTTGACCCGGACCTCCTCCTCCTTGCGCAGAGAGAGCTCGTCGACCACCACCACCTTGCCCAGGATCTTGGACATACTGCGAATGACCCGCTCAGACCGGGCCACCTCTGGGAGGACGGCGATGAGGAGCCAAGCAGTGCGATTTTCAGTTCTACTACTAGCAGAAGATAATTTAGAGCACAGTTTCGTTTCCTGTGAAACTCTTTAAGGAGCTTATATGTGTGTAATTAGTTGTTTTATTTTCGTGGGATTATGTTTGTATAAATTATTGATTTGTTAGATGTCGTTGTGACTCACTTGTTATGTTTTTTCCAAGTTTTCCTTTCCTTTTCTTTTTTAGGGGAAAATTTTCGATCTATTCATTTTCAATCGTGGCAGTACAACGAATACCAGAAATAATAAAAAGTACATTGAGATCCGTAGACCACCTACCGACAACTACAAGCACTGAAGCGAGCCAAAGACGCACCATCCTCATCGCCCCTTCATTGCTGGAGTCGGGCACAACTTGTTGTAGTAGATAGTCAGGAAGTCGTCGTGCTCAGGGCCCGTAGGATCAGTGCATCAGAATAGCAACTGTCGTAGATGAAGAATAACGTAGATCTGAAGGATTGAACTTGAAGGCACACGAACGTAGATGAACAACGACAAGATCTGAGCAAATTCACCAAAGATAGATCCACCGGAGACACACCTCCACTCGCCCACCAAAGGTGGTAGACGCACCGCCGGAACGAGGGCTAGGGGTGATACCTTTATCTCATTTTCAGGGAGCCGCCGCCGTCTCGTCTTGCTGAGCAGGACACAGACCCTAGCAAAACTGAAAGAAATGAATAAAAACGGAGCCCCCCGATGGCCCTTGTCGAGATCCACCGCGCCCCCATTGGCCCTAGGGGCACCGGAGAGGAGGCGGATTTGCGGTGGCGCGGGCGAGAGACAGAAACCCTAGCTTTTCTTATGGAGGAGGAGGAAGAGGCGGCGGCTAAAGATGAGCTCGTAATCCTAAGTTTTCCTTTTCAGAAGACAATTCAGAGGTAATACTATGTTTATTTCTATATATGTTTAGACCCCATGGACAGCTGCTTAATTAGATGAAGTGCTAAATACATGAAGTAGGTTAACAACAAAACTCTTTAATGCATAGGTGGTTGCTAAGCTTCTTTTATTTAATTAGTTGTAGGTTGTAAACTAGATTTTCTCCTAGTTAAGCGTGTTGAGCGTCGGTCATCCAAGAACTCTCTCTTTTCTTAATTACTAGCGAATATGTCCGTGCGTTGCAACGCGAGAACAACAAGATTATGTAGATATGGTAGAGATAAAAAAAAGTAGAAATCAAATGCCAGGATGAGATAAGGACTTTTAAAAGGTCATTTCTCAAACTATGTCTGAATGATGTCATGATGAGACAAGGGACTTCTAAAAAGTCATTTTAAAAATTGAAAATGTGATGGTCTCATAACGATTTGATTTTCTAAGGGGCCATAACGAAATATTCTTTGACTGAGCAAACTGCATTTGATGGACCATGTTTGAGCTATATTGATGAATGATGTGTCTCGCCTTGATCTAGCATGACAGTGTTTTCCATAACCAGTAAAACTGTGGTACCAAAATAAACATAGTTATGTATGAAGGCAAAATAAACATTTAATCATTTTCATATAGCTTACAAAAACGAACCCATAGGAAGTTGTGTCAATATTTTGGGGCTCGAAGAGAAAAGGGGAGAAAAAAAGGGAGAGTACTAGGGGGGAGCACACTGCGTCGCACAGGGGGCGCTGACCGGGCCGGCCCATTCAATGCACTGCGAGTGTGTGACGCCCCGAGACCGACGCTCTAGACGCCTTTCATGTTTTTCGTTGTCGTCGTGTGTTTTATTTGTTTGTTGCATTTCATCATCGCATCATTCGCATTGCATCAGCACTCTATTGCCGTCATTTTTCGAAACTTGCATTTGTTTGTAGTCGCCGCTCCTTCCTTGTCTCTGTTGACCTCTTCTCAGATCAACCGAACTGCTCTCTTCTCTCCTGTCTTCTCCGTGGCTTTTTGTCAAACCTCTTCACAACCATGTCCAGAACTTACCCGAACCCGAACCGGGAAGTCGTGACCGTTGGGTCCGGATCATCCCCAAACATCCCTAAAACATCTTCGATTTCCCCTTGGACTGCCCTAGCCTATTTATTCTCATCCGTCCGATTTTGATCGGATGATCCAAACTCTTCTCCTTTCCATATATATAGTCCATCCCTAGTCCATTCTTGGCAAACCCTAACTTCTAGGGAGATGTCCCATCCCGCTGCCACTCCACCAAATCCTCTCGGGATCCCCTCCCTCGATCCCACAGCCTCCTCCCACCTCTCTTTGGATCCAGATCCAGCCAACCACCACAGTCACTTCCCACTCGATCTGGACCACCGGATCTCACATCCGACGGCCCAGAGAGCCTCTATAGCCCCAACGCCTCCCAGCTCCCGCACGAGCCCGAGAGCCTCCTCCTGCTTGACCACGCAGCCTCGCCGCTGCCCTCATTCAGCGTGGACCTCGCCGGAGCGCCGCCACCGGCGACCACGAGATAAGCACCCGCGCCCCCGTCTCCTTCCTCTATTTCTCTCTTCCCTCTCTCTCTTGCTCTCCCTGTCTCTCAAACTCTCTTTTCTCGGTGTCCCGCGGGACGCCATGATGCACCAGCTCAACTTGACCCCGCCAACCTCGACCCCGCTGCTGCCTCGCCTTCTCTCCTGCGGTCGTCGTCACCGGAATGCCATCGGAGATCTGCAGCCGAGATGCCTTACGCCCTTCCTCGCGCCCAAGCATCACAAGCAAGCGCGAGCTCCTGTGCCCTTCCGCGTCGTCCCGGCCTCGCGGGTGAGCAGCTTCCTGATAACCCACAAGTATAGGGGATCGCAACAGTTTTCAAGGGTAGAGTATTCAACCCAAATTTATTGATTCGACACAAGGGGAGCCAAAGAATACTCTCAAGTATTAGCAGCTGAGTTGTCAATTCAACCACACCTGGAAACTTAATATCTGTAGCAAAGTATTTAGTAGCAAAGTAATATGATAGTAGTGGTAACGGTAACAAAAGGTAACAGTAGTAAAAGCAATGTTTTTGGTATTTTATAGTGATGATAGCAATAGCAATGGGAAAGTAAATAAGCGAAGAACAATATGTGGAAAGCTCGTAGGCAATGGATCGGTGATGGAGAATTATGCCGGATGCGGTTCATCATGTAACAATCATAACCTAGGGTGACACAGAACTAGCTCCAGTTCATCAATGTAATGTAGGCATGTATTCCGAATATAGTCATATGTGCTTATGGAAAAGAACTTGCATGACATCTTTTGTCCTACCCTCCCGTGGCAGCGGGGTCCTTACGGAAACTAAGGGATATTAAGGCCTCCTTTTAATAGAGAACCGGAACAAAGCATTAACACATAGTGAATACATGAACTCCTCAAACTACGGTCATCACCGGTAAGTATCCCGATTATTGTCACTTCGGGGTTAACGGATCATAACACATAATAGGTGACTATAAACTTGCAAGATAGGATCAAGAACACTCATATATTGATGAAAACATAATATGTTCAGATCTGAAATCATGGCACTCGGGCCCTAGTGACAAGCATTAAGCATAGCAAAGTCATAGCAACATCAATCTCAGAACATAGTGGACACTAGGGATCAAACCCTAACAAAACTAACTCGATTACATGATAGATCCCATCCAACCCATCACCGTCCAGCAAGCCTACGATGGAATTACTCACGCACGGCGGTGAGCATCATGAAATTGGTGATGGAGGATGGTTGATGATGACGATGGCGACGGATTCCCCTCTCCGGAGCCCCGAACAGACTCCAGCTCAGCCCTCCCGAGAGGTTTTAGGGCTTGGCGGCGACTCCATATCGTAAAACGCGATGATTTCTTCTCTCTGATTTTTTTCTCCCCGAAACACAATATATGGAGTTGGAGTTGGAGTCGGAGAGGCAACAGGGGGCCCACGAGGTAGGGTGTGCGCCCTAGGGGGGCAGGCGCGCCCCCACCCTCGTGGAGAGGTGGTGGCCCCCTGGCCTTCATCTTTTGCAGATATTTTTCATATTTTCTGAAAAGTTGCTCCGTGAAGTTTCAGGTCATTCCGAGAACGTTTGCTCCTGCACATAAATAACACCATGGTAATTCTGCTGAAAACAACGTCAGTCCGGGTTAGTTCCATTCAAATCATGCAAGTTAGAGTCCAAAACAAGGGCAAAAGTGTTTGGAAAAGTAGATACGTTGGAGACATATCAACTCCCCCAAGCTTAAACCTTTGCTTGTCCTCAAGCAATTCAGTTGACAAACTGAAAGTGATAAAGAAAAACTTTTACAAACTCTGTTTGTTCTATTATAGTCCTAGTTGATACATGAGCTATTCGAGCATACAAAACAGGATATTTATTTGAAGGTTTAGAGTTTGGCACATACAAATTTACTTGGAACGACAAGTAGATACCGTATATAGGTAGGTATAGTGGACTCATGTGGAATAACTTTGGGGTTTAAGGGATTGGATGCACAAGCAGTATTCCCGCTTAGTACAGGTGAAGGCTAGCAAAAGACTGGGAAGCGACCAGCTAGAGAGCGACAACAATCATGAACATGCATTAAAATTAATCAACACCGAATGAAAGCATGAGTAGGATATAATCCACCATGAACATAAATATCGTGAATGCTATGTTGATTTTGTTTCAACTACATGCGTGAACATGCGCCAAGTCAAGTGACTTAAATCACTCAGAGGAGGATACCACCCTATCATACCACATCATAACTATCTCAATAGCATGTTGGCACGCAAGGTAAACCATTATAACTCATAGCTAATCAAGCATGGCACAAGAAACTATGATCTCTAATTGTCATTGCAAACATGTTTATTCATAATAGGCTGAATCAGGAACGATGAACTAATCATATTTACAAAAACAAAAGAGGTCGAGTTCATACCAGCTTTTCTCATCTCAGCCAGTCCATCATATATCATCATAATTGCCTTTCACTTGCACGACCGAACGATGTGAATAATAATAATAGTGCACGTGCATTGGACTAAGCTGGAATATGCAGGCATTCAATAAACAGGAGAATACAAGGCAATATGGGCTCTTTTGTCAGATAAACAATAATGCATATAAGAGCCACTTCAACAATTTAATTATGGTCTTCTCCTATCGATCCCAAAGAAAAGAAACAAAACTATTTACACGGGAAAGCTCCCAACAAGCAAAAGAAGAACATGAAATATTTTTGGGTTTTCTTTTTAATTACTACTACAAGCATGGAAATTAAATTGATTAAAATCTACAACTATTTTTTTGGTTTTTCTTAAGGTTTATTAAACACACAAGAAGAAAGCATAAAAAGGAAATAAACTAGCATTGATGATACAAATGAAAAAGTATGAGCACCGACATCTAGCAATGAGTGTGTGAGCATAAATGTAATGTCGGTGGGAAATACGTACTCCCCCAAGCTTAGGCTTTTGGCCTAAGTTGGTCTAGGCTGGCCTGGCGGATATCCATAATAGTAGTTGGGGTCGTAATGAGAAGAAGAATAGGAAGACTCCGATTGCCACTGGCTGACAATCATCTCTGGATCCCACTGGTAATTAGACTGTCATGAAGGATCAACTTATGGTTCCGG
Organism: Triticum urartu; assembly: GCF_056163025.1. Classification (NCBI taxonomy): domain Eukaryota; kingdom Viridiplantae; phylum Streptophyta; class Magnoliopsida; order Poales; family Poaceae; genus Triticum; species Triticum urartu. The sequence goes on from NC_141873.1 coordinate 84,363,354, forward strand.
CTCTGGCTCCACGGCTGGTCCAGGGTTCCGGTAGGTGTGAATAGCCTTCAACGGAACAAGGTACTGGCCTACAGATAGATCAAACAAAGAAGGAGCAGGCAGTGTAATAGTCTCAGGATGATGTTTATTAAAAAACAATTGATATTTAAGCTCTCCTTCCCTATTTTTAACAATAAAATCATGTGCCACCATACTTTTATAATCTAGATAAACATGAGGCAGCACCTTTTCTTCCTTCTCATAATGCCTAATAGGTATGTTAAAATGTGCAGCTAGGCGTGAAGCATATATGCCTCCAAAGATGGGGCCCTTTGTGTTGGGGATAGTTGCAGAAATTAAAAAAATTCTACGCATCACCAAGATCAATCTATGGAGAGACTAGCAACGAGAGATAGGGGAGTGCATCTTCATAACCTTGAAGATCGCTATGCGGAAGCGTTACAAGAACGCGGATGAAGGAGTCGTACTCATAGCGATTCAGATCGCGGTTAATTCCGATCTAAGCGCCGAACGACGACGCCTCCGCGTTCAACACACGTACAGCCCGGGGACGTCTAAACTTCTTGATCCAGCAAGGGGAGAGGAGAAGTTGAGGGAGAGCTCCGGTGGTGGAGCTTGCAGTTCTCCGGCAGGGCTTCACCACTATATATAGGGGTGGAGGGGGCTGGTTTCTTGCCCTCCAAGTCCATTGGGGCATTGGCAAAGGTGGGGGATAGAAATCCCATCATTTCCTTTCCCCACCGATTGTTATCCCTCCTTTTTAGGGATCTTGATCTTATCCCTTCGGGATATGATCTTATTGCTTGTAAGGGGGGATCTTGGTGCGCCTTGACCAGGGGTGTGGGGCCTTTCCCCCACTACCCACGTTCATGTGGGTCCCCCCATGCAGGTGGGCCCCACTCTGGAACCTTCTAGAACCTTCTCGGTGCAATATCGAAAAATCCCGAACATTTTCCGGTGGCCAAAATAGGACTTCCCATATATAAATCTTTACCTCCGGACCATTCCGGAACTCCTCGTGATGTCCGGGATCTCATCCGGGACTCCAAACAACATTCGGTAACTGCACACTAATTCCCATAACAACTCTAGCGTCACCGAACCTTAAGTGTGTAGACCCCACGGGTTCGGGAATCATGCAGACATGACCGAGACAGCTCTCTGGCCAATAACCAACAGCGGGATCTGGATACCCATGTTGGCTCCCACATGTTCGAAGATGATCTCATCGGATGAACCATGATGTCGGGGATTCAATCAATCCTATATACAATTCCCTTTGTCAATCGGTATGTTACTTGCCCGAGATTCGATCGTCGGTATCCCAATACCTCGTTCAATCTCGTTACCGGCAAGTCAGTTTACTCGTTCTGTAACACATCATCCCGTGATCAACTCTTTGGTCACATTGAGCTCATTATGATGATGTCCTACCGAGTGGGCCCAGAGATACCTCTCCGTTACACGGAGTGACAAATCCCAGTCTCGATTCGTGCCAACCCAACAGACACTTCCGGAGATACCCGTAGTGTGCCTTTATAGCCACCCAGTTACGTTGTGACGTTTGGCATACCCAAAGCATTCCTACGGTATCCGGGAGTTGCACAATCTCATGGTCTAAGGAAATGATACTTGACATTAGAAAAGCTTTAGCAGACGAATTACACGATCTTGTGCAATGCTTAGGATTTGGTCTTGTCCATCACATCATTCTCCTAATGATGTGATCCCGTTATCAACGACATCCAATGTCCATGGTCAGGAAACCGTAACCATCTATTGATCAACGAGCTAGTCAACTAGAGGCTTACTAGGGACATATTGTGGTCTACGTATTCACACATGTATTACGGTCTTCGGTTAATACAATTATAGCATGCACAATAGACAATTATCATGAACAAGGAAATATAATAATAACCATTTTATTATTGCCTCTAGGGCATATTTGCAACAGTCTCCCACTTGCACTAGAGTCAATAATCTAGTTCACATCACTATGTGACTGTAATGAATCCAACACCCATGAGGTTTGATCATATCTCGCTTGTGAGAGAGGTTATTAGTCAACGGGTCTGAACCTTTCAGATCCGTGTGTTCTTTACAAATCTCTATGTCATCTTGTAGATGCAGCTATCATGCGCTACTTGGAGCTATTCCAAATAACTGCTCTACTATACGAATCCGGTTTACTACTCAGAGTCATCTTGATTAGTGTCAAAGTTTGCATCAATGTAACCCTTTACGACGAATTCTTTTACCACCTCCATAATCGAGAAAATTCCTTAGTCCACTAGTTACTAAGGATAAGTTTGACCGCTGTCATGTGATCCATTCCTGGGTCACTCTTGTACCCCTTTATTGACTCATGGCAAGGCACACTTCAGGTGCGGTACACAGCATAGCATACTGTAGAGCCTACGTCTAAAGCATAGGGGACGACCTTCATCCTTTCTCTCTCTTCTGCCGTGGTCAGATCTTGAGTCTCACTCAATGCTCACACCTTATAACACAACCAAGAACTCCTTCAAAATCCTTCTTTGCTGATCTTATTTGAACTCCTTCAAAATCTTGTCACGGTATGTATTCATTTGAAAGTACTATTAAGCATTTTTTTGATCTATCCTTATAGATTTTGATGCTTAATGTTCAAG